>NW_027601306.1:96057-174208 GCF_053455715.1 Rhinoraja longicauda
CGCTGCGGCGTTTTGGACCAGTTGCAGGCGGGACAGGGAAGATTGGCTGATCCCAGTGTATAGGGAGTTGCAGTAGTCTAGGCGGGAGGAAATGAAAGCGTGAATGATTTTTTCTGTGTCGTCGAATTTGAGGAAAGGTTTGATTTTAGCTATGGTTCGAAGTTGGAAGAAGCTGGCTTTTACCACAGCGTTGACTTGCTTATCAAATTTTAATGCAGAGTCAAATATCATGCCGAGGTTTTTGACATGCGGTTTGACTAGGCAGGATAGGCTTCCAAGACTGCCTGTTATCAATTTGATGGAGTCGGGGGGGCCGAATAGGATGACCTCAGACTTGCTCTCATTTAATTGGAGGAAGTTCTGTGCCATCCAACATTTTATGTCCTCAAAGCAGTGTGAGAGGCTGTTTAAATTTGACTGGTTGTTGGGTTTCAGGGGGAGGTAAAGCTGAGTGTCATCGGCATAGCAGTGGAAAGAAATGCCGTGCCTTTGAATGATTTGGCCAAGGGGGAGCATGTATAGAGAGAAGAGAATGGGGCCTAGGATGGAGCCTTGTGGAACTCCGCAGGAGAGGCTAGCTGGAGCAGAGGAATAACTGCCTATGTTGATGGCGAAACTCCTATCTTTGAGGTACGAAGCGAACCAGCTCAGGGCAGTGCCATCAATGCCAACCGCGTACCGGAGACGGTCAATAAGGATGGTGTGGTCCACTGTATCGAATGCTGCGCTGAGGTCGAGAAGGAGCAGGATTGCACAGTCGCCGGTGTCGATGGCGAGAAGCAGGTCGTTGTGTACCTTCAACAAGGCAGACTCTGTGCTGTGGTGGGCTCTGAAACCTGACTGGAAACTTTCCAGGATGGTGTTTTGGTGCAGGTAGGGCACTAATTGGTTAAGGATTGCCTTTTCAAGGACTTTTGACAGGAATGGCAGTTTGGAAATGGGTCTGTAGTTGCTAGGCAAGGTGGGGTCTAGGTTAGGTTTTTTCAGTAGGGGCTGGACCACCGCGTGCTTGAAACTGGTTGGAACAGTGCCAGTGGCCAGAGAACTGTTGATAATAGAGAGGATGCTGGGACCAGCTATTGCAATGACATCCTTCAGAAGGGCAGTGGGGGCAGGATCAAGGGGGCAGGTTGCAGGTTTCATAGTGGAGACAAGCTTTGCAAGGGAGGATAGAGTGACGGGTTGGAAGCAGTCCAATTTAGATGAACAGACTAGTGAGACAGCTAGGTCACGGGTGGGAGGGGAAATGTTCAGTCTAATATTCTCAACTTTGTTGGTGAAAAATTTAGCGAATTCTTCGCACTTAGCAGGGGACCCAACTAAGCTGGTACTGGGGGCGGGACATATGACAGAGGTAATTGTTCTAAATAGGACCTTGGAGTTATGAGAGTTTTTCGAAATAAGGTCGGAGAAGTATTGTGCTCTAGCAGACTTTACTGCTTCCTGGTATTTGAGAAGATTGTTTCTCAGAATTTCGAAGGAAATTTGAAGCTTGTCACATTTCCATCTCCTTTCTGATTTTCTGCACTCCCTTCTTAGGGCTTTGGTGGTGTCATTGAGCCACGGCCGACCTTTGGGCTTAGGCTTTTTCATTTTAAGGGGAGCGATAGAATCCAGGATGGAAGAGCAAGTGATATTAAATAAAGAGGAGAGATCCTCAGTGCTGAGATGGGGGGGAGAGGCCTCAATAGTGCAGATGTTGGGGGCAGCTGTGAGAGCCTCGGAGAATTTACTAGCAGTCAATGAATTTATGTCGCGGGAGTAGCGAACAGGGAGATGAGATTTTGCGGGAGATAAAGGCAGAGATGCGTCAAAAATGATAGCGCTGTGGTCCGATAGACAGGCTTCAGTAGTTTCAATGTTGTTGATTGGGAATCCGGACGATAACACTAGGTCGAGAGTATGGCCTAACTTGTGAGTGGGTCCCGTGGTGTGAAGAGTCAGATTGAAGGACTCAACCAGGTGCATAAATTCACTCACAAGAGGCTTAGTGGGACAGCAAACATGAATATTAAAGTCACCAAGAATCATGATCCGGTCAAATTTGGGCAAAATGCTAGAAATCAGATCAGCAAATTGGGTGATGAAGTCCTTATGCATTTTTGGAGGGCGATACACAAGAACAATTAAGAGGGGGTAGGCTAGGCCTACTTTAATTAGTTGCACCTCGAAACTGGAGAAATGATCAGCGTTCAGGAGGCGGCAGTTGAAATGTTTCTTAAACACAGTGGCTAAGCCCCCACCGCGTCCGGAGAGCCTAGGCGAGGTGAAGAAGTGACAGTTATCAGGACAGAGTTCCACGAGTGGAGCAAGCTCACCAGGGTTAAGCCAGGATTCTGTGAGCAGTAGGAAGTCCAATCCACGGGTGATGAAGAAGTCGTTGAGGATGAAAGTCTTGTTTTGGAGGGATCTTACGTTGATCAGGGCCACTTTAGTAGGGACAGTAGGGACAACAGGTGAGCTTCGGTCCGGTAGCGGCTCCCACGCCAGCGGGCGGAGGTTCAGGGAGACCACGCCGCTGCGCTTCACAGATGGCCTTGCTGGGAGCCCACGGGCCGGCAGTCCAGGGACCGGGATGATCGGTCGAAGAGCGGCATACCTGAGCTCGAGGGAGCGCCGGTGGATGGAGCTGTAAGGTCGACCAGGTCCGACTTCGCAGCGCTGGGCGAGGTAGGCCGCTGTTGGATGAGCGCGGGCGAGGTTTTTTAAATTTTCGAAAGTTCCCGCGCGATTACCCCGCCTCCTAGCGCGGTGTGTGCGGCGGTGGATGTAAGGCTGGGCCCGCACATCTACCGGGAGTTGATCGAGGAGCGATCGCTGGAAGAAACTTTGTCCGGGACCTGGACTGAAGAAGTCGACGAAGGGGTAGGCCATTTTGGACTGAGATGATGCACAACATTCTCATCCAGAGAGTTGTGAATCTATGGAATTCTCTGCCACAGAAGGAAGTGGAGGCCAATTCACTGGATGTTTTCAAGAGAAGTTGAAGGGGAGGGTCAGCAAGGGTAGAGTGTGGGGAAGTGAAGGGGCGGAGCAGAGGGAGGGGTGTGGGAGGAACAGAGGTGGTAAGGGAATGGGAGAGAAATGAGCAGAGGGAAGGGATGGGGAGGGGGTGGGGGATGGAGAGGGAGTGGGAGAGAGGGGGAGGTAGTGGGAGGGCGAGGTGGAGAGGAAGGGGAGGGGCAGGGGGAGACGGAGGAGGAGGGGAAGGAGGGGTAGATGTGGGGGTATAGGGAGGGGGAAAGGAAGGCGGGGGGACAGGAAGGGGAGAGTGGGAAAGTGATGGTGAGGGGGGGGGGGAGGGAGCGAGGGAGACCGGGATGAGGAGGGGCAGACGGAGACGGTGGGGAGAGGGTGAGGCAGGAGGGAGAGAAATAGTGTGACGGGGAGGGCAGCAAGAATGGGAGAGCGCGAGGAGGTTAAAGTGGAGATGCAGATGGGGTGGATGTGGGAAGGACTGAGGTGATGAGGGGGAGTAGGAAAGGGAGATAAGGGGGAGGGAGATGAAGGGGAAGGAAAGGAAGAGGGATGAGGAGGTTGGCGAAGGAGAGGAAGGGAATGGAGAGGAAGGGGAGGGAGAGGAAGTGGAGGAAGAGAAAGGAGGGGGAGAGGAAGGGAGAGGGGGTAGAAGAAATAGGAGGGAAAGAAGGGGGAGGGGATAGAGGAAGGGGGAGCGTAGAGATGGAGCGGGGAGAGGAAGGGGGAGAGGAAGGGGGAGAGGAAGGGGAGAGGAAGGGGAGAGGAAGGGGGAGAGGAAGGGGGAGGAAGGGGAGAGGAAGGGGGAGAGGAAGGGGGAGAGGAAGGGGAGGGGGAGTGGAAGGGGAGGGGTTAGAGGAAGCTGGAGGGGTTAGAGGAAGTGGGAGGGGTAGAAGAAGCGGGAGGGGGAGTGGAAGCGGATGAGAGGAGAGGAAGGGGAGAGAAGGACAAGAATGGAGAGGGGAGAGGAAGGGTGCTGGGGAGAAGAAGAGGAGGGGGGATGGGGGAGGGGCTGAGAAGACGGGGAGGAGGGAAACGGGGAGGGGCTGAGAAGATGGGGAAGGGGAATTGATGAGAGAGGAAGGGGCGGGGGAGAGGAAGGGGAAGGGTGAGAGGAATGGGAAGGGGAGAGGTAGGGGAATATTCAGAGGGAGCCCCAGAGGGATTGGCGAGGGAAGGTTGGAGGGAGGGGTAGAGCGATAGAGAGGGAGGGGAGAGGTACAGGGAAGAGGTGAGAGTGAGGGGGAGAGGGTGGGGGAGAGGGAGGGGAGAAGGAGGGGGAGAGGGAGGGGGAATGGAGAGGGGTAGGGAAGGGAGAGTGGGAGATACAGGGAGAGGGGGGAGAGGAAGGGTGAGTGGGGAAGGAAGTGGAGGGGGAGGAGGAGGAGGAGGAGGAGGAGGGAGGGGAATGGAAGGGGAGGAGGAGGAGGGGAAGAGGAGGGGAAGAGGAAGGGGAGGGCGGGAGGTATGGGAGTGGGGAAGAAGAAGAGAGGAAGCGCGAGAGAGAGGTATAGTCAGTTTGAGCGCCAAAGTGAGTGGCGAGGGGGAGATGGAGGGTGGGGGGAGATTGAGGGTGGGGGGATGGAGGGAACGGGGATGGAGGGAAGGGAGATGGAGGGAGGGGGTGTGGGGAGTTGGGTGTAAGTTGTGTGGGGGGCTGGGGGTCAGGTGTGTGCTGGAGCTGTGTGCCAGTTGTGTGGGGGGCTGAGGGTCCGGTGTGTGGGTGGAATTGGGTCACGTGTGTGCGGGGGCTGGGTATCAGGTGTGTAGCTGCCTGGGGGTCAGATGTGTGGGGGTGGGGCTGTGGGTCAACTGTGTGTGGGGACTTTGGGTCAGGGGATCACTTGTGTGGGGGCTGTGTTGCATGTGTGTGGGGTGCTGCGGGTCAGGTATGCGGGTGCTGGAGGTCAGGTGTGTGTGGGGGGCTGGGGGCCCGGTTTGTGGGGAGCTGGGGGTCAGGTGTGTGTACATGGGCTGTGGGTCAGCGGATCGAGTGTGTGGGGGGGCTGGGTGGCATTTGTGTGGGGGGGCTGAGGCTCATTTGTGTGTTGGGGGGCTGGGGCTCAGGTGTGTGTGGGGGGCTGGCGATCCGGGGTGTTCGGTGGATGGGGGTCAGGGGATCAGATGTGTGCGGGGCTGCGGATGAGTTGTATGGGGAGCTGGTTGTCAAGTGGGTCGGGGGGGCTTGGGGTCAGGTATGTGGGGGTGGATGAGAGTCAGAAGCGTGGAGGGGCTGGGGGTCAGGTGTGTGATGGGGCTGGTGTTCAGGTGTGTGAGGTGTTGATGGTGAGGGGGTTAGATGCGTGGGGGGGAGGCTGATGGTCATGTGTGTGAAGGGCTTGGGCCTCAGTTGCTCCGGGTGTGGGGGGTTGGGTGCCTGTTGGTCAGGGGTATGGTGGGGCTGGGTGTTAGGTGTGTGGGGGCAGGGGTTAGGTGTGTGGGTGGGCTTTGGGTCAGGTTGTGGGGGGGCTGAGGGTCAAGTTGTGGGGGTCTGGTTGTCAGGTGTGGCTGGGGGGTCAAGTGTGTGGTCGGGGCTGTGGTTCAGGTGCGTGGGGGAGCATGGGGTCAGGGGGTCAGGTGTGTGTGGGGGAGCTGGTGTGCAGGTGTGTGGGGGGCTGGGGGTCAGGTGTGTGCGGGGCTGGGTGTCAGGTGTGCGTGGGGCTGAGTGCCAGGTACGTGGGAGACTGGGTGTCAGATGTGTGGTAGGGGCTGCCGATCAGGTATGTCGAGTGGCTGGTGGTCATGTGTGGGGGGGGGTTGTGTCAGGTGGTCAAGTGTATGGGGGGGCGGGGGTCATGTGTGTGGGGGGCTGGGTATCAGGTTTCTGGGGAGTCGGGGGATCACATGTGTGGGTGGCTGGGTGGGGGGGCTGGTGGTCAGGTTTTTGCGGGGACTGTGGGTCAGGGGGTCGGGTGTGTGGCGGGCTGGGGGTCATGTGTTTTGGGGGGGTTGGTTGTTAGGTGTGTGGCGGGGCTCAGGTTTATGGGGGGCTGTGGGACAGGCTTGTTGGGGGTCAGGTTTGTGGGGAGCTGGGGGGTCAGTTGTGTGCGGGGCTGTGATTAAGGTGTGTGGGAGGTGCGTTAGGTGCGTGGGAGAGACTGGGGTTCACGTGTGTGTGGGGGGGGCTGGGGGACTGGTGGCTGGGAGATAAGGTGCTCAGGTGTGAGGGAGGCTGGAGGCTGGGGCTCATGCGTGTTGGGGGCTGAGGGGTCAGGTGTGTGTGGGGGGGCTGGGGGACTGGTGGCTGGGGGGGCTGGGAGACATGGTGGTCAGGTGTGAAGGGGTTGGGGGCAGGGGTTCATCCGTGTTGTGGGCTGAGGGGTCAAGTGTGTGTAGGGGGCTGGGTGTCACTTGTTTGGTGGGGCTGGTGGTTCGTTTTGTGCGAGGGCTGGGGTTCACGTGTGTTGGGGGCGCTGGTGCTCAGGTGTGTGTGGGGGCTGAGGGTGGGTGTGTGGGGGGCTGGGTTTCAGGAGTGTAATCAGGAGTTTAATCACGATGGGTGTCAGGGGGCTGGTGTGTGGTGGGGCTGGGTGTCAGGTCTGTTGCGGGGCTGGGGGTTAGGTGTGTGGGGTCGAGGGATCAGGAGTGTGCGGGCGAAGGGTCAGGTGTGTGGGTGTCTGGGATCAGGGGGTCAGGTGTCTGGGGTTACTGGGTGTCATGTGTTTGGGGACTGGTTTCGTGTGTGTGGGGTCAGTGGGTCAGGCGTGTGGGGGGCTGGGGTCAGGTGTGTGGGAGGGCTGAGGGTCTGGTGTTTGGCGAGCTGGGTTTCAGGTATGTGGGGGGCTGGGGGCTGGCGGCTGGCAGTCGGGTGTGTGAGGTGCTGGGGCTCAGATGTGTGGGGGGCTGGGTTTCAGGTGTGTGGGGTGCAGGGTGTCAAGTGTGTGGGGGGCTGGATTTCTGGTGTGTGAGAGGGCTGGGGGTCCGGTGTGTGGGTGGGCTGAGGATGGAGGTCAGGTGTGTGAGGGTCTCGGGTTTAGGTGTCTGGCAGGCTGGGGGTCAGGTGTTTGGAGGGCAGGGGGTCAGGTGTGAGGGGGCTGGCGTTTAGGTGGGTGACAGGTTGGGGGTCAGATATGTGGACGGCTGACGGGTCAGGTGTATGGCGGGGCTGTTGTCAGGTATGTGGGGGGCTGGGGTTCAGGTGTGTGGGAGGGCTGAGGGTCAGGTGTGTGGGGGACTGGCATTCAGGCGGGTGACAGGCTGTGGGTCAGATGTGTGGGGGGCTGGGAGTTAGGTGTGTGGAGGAGCTGTGGGTCAGGTGTGTGGGGGGTCTGCGATCAGTTGTTCATGTGTGTGTGGGGGCTGGGGAACAGGTGTGTGGGGGGCTGGATGACAAGGTCGTCAGGTGTGTGGTGGGGGCTGGGGATCAGGGGGTTCAGGTGTATGTGGGGGCTGGGGGACAGGTGTTTGGGTGGTCAGGTTGTCAGATGTGTGGAGGTCTGGGTGTCAGTTGGTCAGGTTTTGGGGGTCTGGGGGCAGGGGGCCTGATGTATAGGGGGTCAGGAGGTCCGATGTGTGGGGGGCTGGTGTTCAGGTGAGTGTGGGGCTGGATGTCAGATGTGTGGGTTGGGCTGGGGATCAGGTGTCCGGGGCGCTGGGGGTTAGGTGTGTAGGGGGGCTGGGTTTCAGGTGTGTGGTGAGGCTGTGTGTCAGGGGACGGGTGTGTGGTGGGGCTCGGTGTCAGGTATGTTGTGGGGCTGGGGATCATGTGTGTGGGGGCGAGGGGTCAGGTGTGTGGGGGCGAGGGGTCAGATGTGGGCGTATCTGGGATAAGTGGTCAGGTGTCTGGGGATACTGTGGGTCATGTGTGTGAGGGGCTGGTTTCGTGTGTGTGGTGAGTCAGACGTCAGCTGCTTGGGGGTCGGGAGGTCAGCTGTTTGGTGGAGGGGTTTGGTTTCAGGTGTGTGGGGGGCCGGGGGTTAGGTGTGTGGGAGGGCTGGGAGTCCCACCTGTGGTGTGCTGGTAGTCACGTATGTGGGGTGGGCTGGGAGTCAGGTGTGTGTGGGGCAGGGGTTCAGGTGTGTGGGGGAGTCTAAGGGTCAGGCGTGTGAGGGGCTGGGAGTCAGGTGTGTGGGGGGCTGGGGGTCAGGTGTGTGGGGAGCTGTGTTTCAGGTGTGTGAGCGGCTGGGTTCCAGATGTGTGGGAGGGCTGGTGGTTAGGTGTGTGGGGGGTTGCGGGGATGGGGGTCAAGTGTGTGAGGGGCTGGGGTGCAGGTGTGTGGAGGTAGGTGTGTGGGGCGACTGGGTGTCAGGTGTGTGTGGGGCTGGGGTCAAGTGTGTGGGGGGGCTGGGTTTCAGGTGTTTGGGGGACTGGGGTTCATGTGGGTGGGAGGGCTGGGTGTCAGGTGTGCGGGCGGCTGGGTGCTGGGGGTCAGGTGTGTGGCAGGCAGGGGTTCAGGTGTGTGGGGGGGCTGGGGGTCAGGCGTGTGAGGGGCTGGGAGTCAGGTGTGTGGGGGATGGGGGTCAGGTGTGTGGGGAGCTGTGTTTCAGGTGTGTGAGCGGCTGGGTTTCAGATGTGTGGGAGGGCTGGTGGTTAGGTTTGTGGGAGGGGTGTGCGGGGCTGGGGGTCAGGTGTGTGATGGGCTGGGTTTCCAGGTGTGTGGAGGGCTGGGGGTTAGGTGTGTGGGGGGACTGGTTGCCAGGTGTGTGGTGGGAGGCTGGGGATCGGGGGTTCAGCAATGTGTGGGGATGGGAGTCATATAATAATAATAATAATAATAATAATAATGCATTTTATTTATATAGCGCTTTTCATATACTCAAAGACGCTTTACCGAGATTTAGAGAACATAGGGAAATGAATAAATAGATAAATAAGTAAATAAGTAAACGAACAGAGAAAGGAGACAGAAGGTGAGGTGACCTTCAGTGGTTGAAGGCAGTACTGAACAGGTGAGACTTCAGCGATGTTTTGAATGTGGTGAGTGTGGAGGAGTCTCTAACGGTTTGGGGTAGTGAGTTCCATAGGATGGGAGCAGCGATGGAGAAAGCCCTGTCCCCCCAGGATCTGAGTTTTGTCCGGATGTGGGGGGATAGGAGATTGGCAGCAGCAGAGCGGAGGGTGCAGGTGGGAGTGTGCCTGTGGAGGAGGTCGGTCAGGTAGGATGGGGCCAGGTTATGGAGGGCTTTGTAGGTTATGAGGAGGATTTTGTACTGGATTCTCTGGGGTTAGGGTCAGGTGCTCAGGGGTTCAGGGGTGTGTGGGTGGCTCGGGGTCAGGGTGCCTGGAGTTCAGGATTGTAGGGCGGCTGGGGGAGGGGTGTATGGGGGATGGGTGTGTGGTGTCTGGGGGGGCTGGGGCAAGGGGGGCAGGTGTGTAGGGGGGGCTAGGGCTCTGTGGGTCAGATGTGTGGGGGGGCTTGGAGTCACGTGTGTGGCGGGGCTGGAGGTCATGTATCTGGGTGGCTGGGTGTCGGGTGTGTAGGGGGCTGGGTGTCGGGTGTGTGGGGGGCTGGGGGCCAGGTGTGTGGCGGGTCTGGAGGTCATGAATCTGGGTGGCTCTGTGGCTGGGTGTCGGTTGTGTGGGGGCCAGGGGGTCAGGTGTGTAGGGTGCTGGGGCCCAGTTGTGTGGGTCTTAGGGTGTCACATTTCCGGGGGGGTGGGGGTCTGGTGTGTGGGGGGCCGTGGTCAGGTGTGTGGCAGGATACCGTTCAGGTGTGTGGGGGGTTGGGCGTCAGCTGTGTGACTGTCAGGGTGGTCAGGTGTGCGCGGGGCTGGGGTTCAGGCGCGTGGGAGGGCTGGGGGTCAGGTGTGTGGGAGGGCTGAGGATGGAGGTCAGGTGTGTGAGGGTCTCGGGTTTAGGTGTCTGGCAGGCTGGGGGTCAGGTGTGTGGAGGGCAGGGGGTCAGGTGTGTGGGGGGCTGGCGTTTAGGTGGGTGACAGGTTAGGGGTCAGATATGTGGACGGCTGACGGGTCAGGTGTATGGCGGGGCTGTTGTCAGGTATGTGGGGGGCTGGGGTTCAGGTGTGTGGGAGGGCTGCGGGTCAGGTGTGTGGAAGAGCTGGGGTCAGGTGTTTGGGCGGGGGCTGGTGGCTGGGGGTCAGGTGTTTGAGGGGCTGGGTGTCAGGTGTGTGGGGCTGAGGGTCAGGTGTGTGGGGGACTGGCATTCAGGCGGGTGACAGGCTGTGGGTCAGATGTGTGGGGGGCTGGGATTTAGGTGTGTGGAGGAGCTGTGGGTCAGGTGTGTGGGGGGTCTGCGATCAGTTGTTCATGTGTGTGTGGGGGCTGGGGAACAGGTGTGTGGGGGGGCTGGATGACAAGGTCGTCAGGTGTGTGGTGGGGGCTGGGAATCAGGAGGTTCAGGTGTATGTGGGGGCTGGGGGACAGGTGTTTGGGGGGTCAGGTTGTCAGATGTGTGGAGGTCTGGGTGTCAGTTGGTCAGGTTTTGGGTGTCTGGGGGCAGGGGGCCTGATGTATAGGGGGTCAGGTGGTCCGATGTGTGGGGGGCTGGTGTTCAGGTGAGTGTGGGGCTGGATATCAGATGTGTGGGTTGGGCTGGGGATCAGGTGTCCGGGGCGCTGGGCGTTAGGTGTGTAGGGGGGCTGGGTTTCAGGTGTGTGGGGAGGCTGTGTGTCAGGGGACGGGTGTGTGGTGGGGCTCGGTGTCAGGTATGTTGTGGGGCTGGGGATCATGTGTGTGGGGGCGAGGGGTCAGGTGTGTGGGGACGAGGGGTCAGGTGTGGGCGTATCTGGGATAAGTGGTCAGGTGTCTGGGGATACTGGGGGTCATGTGTGTGAGGGACTGGTTTCGTGTGTGTGGTGAGTCAGACGTCAGCTGCTTGGGGGTCGGGAGGTCAGCTGTTTGGTGGAGGGGCTTGGTTTCAGGTGTGTGGGGGGCCGGGGGTTAGGTGTGTGGGAGGGCTGGGAGTCCCACCTGTGGTGTGCTGGTAGTCAGGTATGTGGGGTGGGCTGGGAGTCAGGTGTGTGGGGGGCTGGGGGTCAGGTGTGTGGGGGAGTCTAAGGGTCAGGCGTGTGAGGGGCTGGGAGTCAGGTGTGTGGGTGGCTGGGGGTCAGGTGTGTGGGGAGCTGTGTTTCAGGTGTGTGAGCGGCTGGGTTCCAGATGTGTGGGAGGGCTGGTGGTTAGGTGTGTGGGGGGTTGCGGGGATGGGGGTCAGGTGTGTGAGGGGCTGGGGTGCAGGTGTGTGGAGGTAGGTGTGTGGGGCGACTGGGTGTCAGGTGTGTGTGGGGCTGGGGTCAAGTGTGTGGGGGGGCTGGGTTTCAGGTGTTTGGGGGATTGGGTTTCATGTGGGTGGGAGGGCTGGGTGTCAGGTGTGTGGGCTGCTGGGTGCTGGGGGTCAGGTGTGTGGCAGGCAGGGGTTCAGGTGTGTGGGGGAGGCTGGGGGTCAGGCGTGTGAGGGGCTGGGAGTCAGGTGTGTGGGGGATGGGGGTCAGGTGTGTGGGGAGCTGTGTTTCAGGTGTGTGAGCGGCTGGGTTTCAGATGTGTGGGAGGGCTGGTGGTTAGGTTTGTGGGGGGGTGCGGGGCTGGGGGTCAGGTGTGTGATGGGCTGGGTTTCCAGGTGTGTGGAGGGCTGGGGGTTAGGTGTGTGGGGTGACTGGTTGCCAGGTGTGTGGTGGGAGGCTGGGGATCAGGGGTTCAGCAATATGTGGGGATGGGAGTCAAGATTCAAGATTCAAGATTCAAGATAGCTTTATTTGTCATCCAATATTGGACGAAATTCAGTCACCCACAGTCCAACAATAAAAGCATTAAATAAGCATTAAAATTACACAACCCCAAAAAACCCCCAAAACACAGTCCAACAATAAAAGCATTAAATAGGCATTCAAATTACACAACCCCAAAAACACACAAAAAAAGAAACATCCATCAAAGAAACATCCATCACAGTGAGTCTCCTCCAGTCCTCTCCTCACTGTGATGGACGGCCACAATGTCTTTCCCTTCTCCTGCTGTCCTCGCCCGCAGTCAGGTTGTTGTGGTTGCAGGCCGCACCGGACGGTCCACAGCGGCCCAAGCCCAAGGCGAGTCGCAGCCGCTCCCGCAGCCTCCGAAGACGGCCGGCTCCGCTGATGATAAGTCCGATCCGGGGCGGGCGAACACGCTGCCGCTGTTGCTGCACGTCGGGGCGGTCGTGGCTCCCGACATTGAAGCCCCCGCCCAGCAGAGAAATATCCCGCGGCCTATCTTAGGCCGCGCCGGACGGTGAAATGTCCTCGACCCAAGCCCCGCGATCCGGGGCGGGCGAACCCGCTGCCGCTGCCGGAGCTCCCGATGTCGGCAACCATGCGGCCCGAGCCTAAGGCGAGTCGCAGCCGCTCCCGCAGCCTCCGAAGACGGCCGGCTCCGGTGGTGGTAAGTCCGATCCGCGGGCTCTGCGAACCAGAGCCCTGGAGGCCGCCAGCTCCAGGAGTTGGGCCAATGGTAGGCCGCAGCAGGAACGGAGACACCACCCAGAAAACAAAGGTCGGGTCTCCGTTCGGAAGGGACACATATTTACAATGTTACAGTTCCCCCCTCCCCCCCACATACACACATAGTACACAAACACAAAAACACCACATCACAACTACAATTAAGACCAAAAAAACAACAAAAACACAAAGACAAATGGACCGCAGGTGAGCCGCAGCTGCTAGGGCAGCGCCACCATTTTGTAGGTCATATAATAATAATAATAATAATAATAATGCATTTTATGTATATAGCGCTTTTCATATACTCAAAGACGCTTTACCGAGATTTAGAGAACATAGGGAAATGATTAAATAGATAAATAAGTAAATAAGTAAACGAACAGAGAAAGGAGACAGAAGGTGAGGTGACCTTCAGTGGTTGAAGGCAGTACTGAACAGGTGAGACTTCTGCGATGTTTTGAATGTGGTGAGTGTGGAGGAGTCTCTAACGGTTTGGGGTAGTGAGTTCCATAGGGTGGGAGCAGCGATGGAGAGAGCCCTGTCCCCCCAGGATCTGAGTTTGGTCCGGATGTGGGGGGATAGGAGATTCGCAGCAGCAGAGCGGAGGGTGCAGTTGGGAGTGTGCCTGTGGAGGAGGTCGGTCAGATAGGATGGGGCCAGGTTATGGAGGGCTTTGTAGGTTATGAGGAGGATTTTGTACTGGGTTCTCTGGGGTTAGGGTCTGGTGCTCAGGGGTTCAGGGGTGTGTGGGTGGCTCGGGGTCAGGGTGCCTGGAGTTCAGGATTGTAGGGCGGCTGGGGGAGGGGTGTGTGGGGGATGGGTGTGTGGTGTCTGGGGGGGCTGGGGCAAGGGGGGCAGGTGTGTAGGGGGGGCTAGGGTTCTGTGGGTCAGATGTGTGGGGGGGCTTGGAGTCAGGTGTGTGGCGGGGCTGGAGGTCATGAATCTGGGTGGCTCTGTGGCTGGGTGTCGGTTGTGTGGGGGCCAGGGGGTCAGGTGTGTAGGGTGCTGGGGCCCAGTTGTGTGGGTCTTAGGGTGTCACATTTCCGGGGGGGTGGGGATCTGGTGTGTGGGGGGCCGTGGTCAGGTGTGTGGCAGGATAGCGTTCAGGTGTGTGGGGGGTTGGGCGTCAGCTGTGTGACGGTCAGGGTGGTCAGGTGTGCGCGGGGCTGGGGTTCAGGCGCGTGGGAGGGCTGGGGGTCAGGTGTGTGGGAGGGCTGGGGTCAGGTGTGTGGGGGGCTGTGGGTCAGGTGTGTGGGGGGCTGTGGGTCAGGTGTGTGGGGGGCTGTGGGTCAGGTGTGGGGGGGGCTGGGCATCAATTGTGTGGGAGGGCTGGGTGTCAGGTGTGTGGGGGGGCTGGTGTCAGGTGTGTGGCGGGGTGTGTGTCAGGTCTCTGTGGGGGGGCTAAAGGGTCATGTGTGTACGGGGTTGTTGGTCAGGTGTGTGGGGGCGCAGGGGTCAGTTGTTCAGGTGTGTGAGGTGCTGTGGCCCAAGAGTGTGGGGCGTCAGGGGGCCGTGTGTGTGCGGGGGGGGTGGGGGTCGGGTATGTGAGGGGCCGTGGTCAGGTGTGTGGGGGAGGGTTGGGTGTCAGGTGTGTGGCAGGGCTGGGGTTCATGCGTGTTAGGGGCTGAGGAGTCAGATGTGTGGAGGTCTGGGGGTTAGGTGAGTGGGGGTCAGGGTGTCAAGTGTGTGGGGGGCTGGGGGGCTGGTGTGTGGGGGGCTTGGCGTCAGTTGTGTGGGGGTTTTGGAGGTCTGGTGTGTGGGTGGGCTGTGGGTCAGGTATTTTGGTGATGCAGGTCAGGAGTGTGGGGTCTGGGGGTGAAGTATGTGCAGCGGGGCTGGTTGTCAGGTGTTTGGTGGGGCTGGTGGTTCGTTTTGTGGGGTGGCTGGGTGTCACGTGTGTGGGCGGGTCTGGGGGACAGGTGTGTGGGGCCGCTGGTGGGCAGGTGTTTGGGGGCGAGGGGTCAGGTGTGTGGGTGTCGGGGTCAGGGGGTCAGGTGTCTGAGGTTAATGGGGGTCATGTGTGTGCGGGGCTGCTTTAGTGTGTATGGAGAGTCAGTGAGTCAGACGTGTGGGGAGCTGGGCGTCAGGTGTGTGAGGGGCTATGGGTCAGCTGTGTGAGCGGCTGGGGTTTAGGTGTGTGGCTGGCTGGGGGTCAGGTATGTGGGAGGGCTGGGGGTCAGGTGTGTGGGGGGGCTGGGGGTCAGGTTTGTGAGGGGCTGAGGTTCAGGTGTGTGGCAGGCTGGGGGTCAGGTATGTGGGAGGGCTGGGGTCAGGAGTGTGGGAGGGGGCTGGGGGCAAGGGATCAGGTGTGTGAGAGGCTGGGGAACAGGTGTCTGGGGTCTGGGTGACAAGGTGGTCAGGTGTGTGGGGGTGGGAGGCTAGGGTTCAGGGGTTCTGGTGTGTGAAGGTGCTGGGTGACAGGCCAAACACCTGTCAAGGTGCCAGGTGTGTGAAGGGCTGATATCAGTTGGACAGGTTGTGGGGGCTGCGGGCAGGGAGTCTGGGATTGTTGGCGAGGGTCAGGAGGTCCGATGTGTGGGGGGGCTGGGGTTCAGGTTGTGGGGAGCTACATGTCAGGTGTGTGGGGGGGGGGGCTGGTGTTCATGTCTGTGGAGGGGGTGTGCGTGTCAGATGTGTGGGGTCGGCTGGGGGTCTGGTGTCAGGGGGCGCTGGGTGTTAGGTGTGTGGGGGGGCTGTGTTTCAGTTGTGTGGTGAGGCTGGGTGTCATGGGGCACGTGTCAGGGGGTCAGATGTGTGGGCTAACTGCGGGTTCATGATTGTGGGGGGATGGTGTCGTGATTGTGGTGCGTTAGTGGGTCCGGCGTGTGGGGGGCTGGACGTCTGCTGTGTGGGGGTCGGGTTGTCAGGTGTATGGGGGGCAGGGGGTCAGGTGTGTGAGGGGCTGTGGTTCAGGTGTGGGAGGGCTGGAGACAGGTGTGTGGCGGGCTGTGGTTCAGGTGTGCGTGGGGGGCTGGAGGCTGGGAGTCAGGTGTGCGGCGGGTTGGGGTTCAGATGTGTGTGGAGGGGCTTAGGTTCAGGTGTGAGGGGGCTGGGGTTCAGGTGTGTGAGAGGTTGGATTTCAGGTATGTGGGAGGGCTGGAGGTCAGGTATGTGGGGCGTTGGGTTTCAGCAGTTTGGCGGGCTGGCGGTTAGGTGTGTTGGGGGCTGGGTGTGAGGGGGTCAGGTGTGTGTGGGGGGCTCCGGGCCAGAGTTGTGGGGGTGCCTGGAGGTCAGGATTGTAGAGGGGGCTACGGGAGAGGTGTGTAGGAGATGGGTGTCAGGTAGGGCTTGGGGCAAGGGGGCAGTTTCGTAGGTGGGGTGGGGTTCAGTGGGTCAGGTGTGTGGGGGGGGGCTAGGAGTCAGGTGTGTTGAGGAGCTGGAGGTCGTGTATTTGGGAGGCTGGGTATCGGTTGTTTGGGGGATGGTGGTCTGGTGCGTGAGGGGGCTGAGTGTCAAGGGGTAAGGTATGTAGTGTGCTGAGGCCCAGGTGTGTGGGGCGTCTGGGGGTCACATTTGGTGGGGGTGGAGGCCGGGTGTGTGGGGTCAGTGGTCAGGTATGTGGCTGGCTGGGGTTCAGGTATGCGGGGGTTTCGGCGTCAGGTGTGTGGCGGTCGGGTGGTCATGTGTGCGCGGGGCCGTGTTTCAGGTGTGTGGGAGGGCTGGGTGTCAGGTGTGTGGGGGGGTGGGGGTCAGGTGTGTGAGGGGGCTGGGGGTCAAATGCGTGGGGGGCGTGGGTCAGGTTTGTGGAGGGGCTGGGAGTCAGGTGTGTGGGGATTTGGGGAATCAGATGTGTTTGGGGGTCTAGTGGTCAGGTGTATACTGGGTTGTTGGTCAGGTGTGTTGGGCGGCAGGGGTCAGTTGTTCAGGTCTGTGGGTTGCTGTGGCCCAGGTGTGTTTGGCGTCACGTGTGTGCGGGGGGTGCGGGCCGGGTATGTGGGGGGCCGTGGTCAGGTGTGTGGGGGAGGGTTGGGTGTCAGGTGTTTGGGACAAGTTGGTCAGGTGTATGGGAGATTGTCGGTCAGGTGTGTGGGGGGCAGGGGGGCAGGTATGTGGGGGAGGTGGGGGTCAGGGGTCAGATGTGTGGGGGTCAGGGAATCAGATGATTGGGGGGCTGGGGTGAAGTGGGGGGACTGTGGGGTCAGGTGTGTGGGGACTGGAGGTGAGGTATGTGGGGGTTTGTGTCAGGTGTGTGTGTGTGGGGGGGCTGGCAGTCAGGTGCGTGGGGAGCCAGGAGTTAGGTGTGTGGGGGGGCTGCGGGTCAGTTATGTGCGGGGCCTGTGAGTCAGTGGGTCAGGTTCGTGCGGGGTGTGGGGGCCAGGTGTGTGATGGGTCTTTCGGTCACATTTTGGGGGGTCTGTGGGTCAGATATTTTGGGCCGCAGGGGGTCAGGTTTGTGGGGGGCTGAGGGTTCAAGTGTGTGGTGGTCTGGGGTTCAGGTGTGTGCGGGGCTGTGGTCGAGGTGTGTCGGAGGGGTGAGGGTTAGGTGTGTGGGGGGCTGAGGGGGACACGTTTGTGGGGGTCTGGTGGTCAGGTGCCTGGGAGTGCTGGAGTTCAGGTGTGCGCGGGGCTGGGGTTCAGGTGTGCCGGAGGGTGGGCGTCAGGTGTGTGAGGGGGGTCAGTTGTGTGGAGGGCTGACGTCAGGTGTGTTGGGGGCAAGGGTTCAGTTGCGTGGGGGGGCTGAGGGTGCCAGATTATTTGGGGTTTGCCCGTAAGCTGTGTGCAAGGCTGGGGTTCAGGTGTGTGGGAGGCCTGAGGGTCAGGTGTGTGCGGGGCTGTGGTCCAGGTGTGTCGGAGGGGTGAGGGTCAGGTGTGTGTGGGACTGAGGGTGTCATTTGTGTGGAGGGCTGACATCGGGTGTGTTGGGAGCAGGGGTTCAGAAGTGTGCGTGGACTGGGTGTCAGGTGTGTGGGGTGGCTGGGAATCAGGTGTGTGGGGGATGGGGGTCATGTGTGTGGGGGCTGGAGGTCCCGTGAGTGCGGGGCTGGGAGTTTGATGTGTGCAGGCTGAGGGGTCAGGTGTGTGAGGTGCTAGGCGCCAGGTGTGTGGGGGGGGGGGCTGAGGGGTCACGTGTGTGAGGGGCTTGGATTCATGTGTGTGTGGGGGCTGTGGGGGTCAGGTGTGTGGGGGCTTGGGGTCAGCTATGTGGGAGGGGGCTGAGCGTGTCATGTGTGGTGGGGGCTGGTGTTCAGGTGTGTGCGGGCTGGAGTTCATGTGTGTCGGAGGGGTGGGGTTCAGGTGTGTGGGGGCTGAGGTCTGGTGTGTTGGGGGTAGGGTGTCAGATGTGTGGGGGCTGAGGTTTTCAGGTGTGTGGGGCGCTGGGAGTCAGGTGTGTGGAAGGCTGCGAATCAGGTGTGTGGGGTAGGGGCTGTGGGGGTCAGGTGTGTGGGGTAGGGGCTGTGGGGTCAGGTGTGTGGGGGCTGCGGTTCAGGTGTGTGCGAGGCTGTGGGTCAGGTATGTGTGGGGGCGTGAGACAGGTGTCCGGGCGGCTGGGTGACAGGTTGGTCAGCTGTGGGTCGGGTGTGTGGGGGGCTGAGGGGGTCAGGTGAGTGGGGGAGCTGGGAGTCAGGTGCGGAGGACTGGGGTCAGGTGTGTGGGGGTCTAGGTGTCAGATGTGCGGGGGGGCTGAGTGTCCGATCTGTCGGAGGGGGGCAGGGGTTCAGCAGTGTGTGGTAGTTCGGGGGCACGTGTGTGGGAGGCTGGGTGTCATATTTGTGTGGCTACATGGGATCAGGGGTCAGGTGTGTGGGAACTGGGGTTCAGGTGTGTGGGGACTGTGGGTCGCATGTGTGCGTGGGGGCTGGGGTCAGGTTTATGGGGGGCTGGGTGTCATGTGTGTGCGGCTACTGGGGATCAGAGGTCAGGTGTGTGGGGACTGGGGTTCAGGTGTGTGGGGGTCTGGGGATCAGGTGAGTTGGGGTCTGGCGTGTGGGGAGGCTGCGGGTCAGTTATGTGCGGGGTCTGTGGGTCAGTGGGTCAGCTGTCTGGGGGGGTGTGGGGGCCAGGTGTGCGATGGGGCTTTGGGTCTAATTTTGAGGGTTCAGTGGGTCAGATGTTTTGGTCCGCTGGAGGTCAGGTATGTTGGGGCTATAGGGTCAGGTGTGGTGGTCTGGGGGTCAGGCGTGTGGGGACTTGTGGCCACGTGTGTGGAGGTTGGTGCCAGGTGTGTGGGGGGGCTGGCTGCCAGGTGCGTGGGAAGACTGCGGTTAGGTGTATGGGGATGGGGTCAGGCGTGTGGGGGTCTGGGGATCAGATGTGTGCGGGGCTGTGGGCCAGTGGCTCAGGTGTGTGGGGGTTTGGTGTGTGATGGGTCTTTGGGCCATATTTTGGGCGGGTCAGAGGGCCAGATATGTTGGGCGGTGGTCAGGTTTGTGAGGGTCTGGTGGTTAGGTGTGTGGGGGTCTGGGGGTCAGATGTGTGAGGGAGCTGGGGGTCATGTGTATGGGAAGCTGCCGGTACGGTTTCTGGGGGATGGTGTTCAGGTGTGTGTGTGGGCTCAGGGTCAGGTGTGTGGGGAGTCAGGGGGTCAGCTGTGTGCGGGGCTGGGGCTCAGGTGTGTGGTAGGGGTGGGGGTCAGAGTTGCGGCGGGCTGAGTGGGTCAGGTTTTTGTAGGGCTTAGGTCAGGTGTGTTGGGGATTGGAGTTCAGGTGTGTGCGGGGCTGGAGTTGAGGTGTGTGCGGGGCTGGAGTTCACGTGTGTGGGGGCCTGAGGGACAGGTGTTGGTGGGTCTGTGTGACAATTTGTTCAGATGTGTGGGGAGCAGTTGGTCAGGTGCGTGGGGGGCAGAAAGGGTCAGGTTTGTGGGGGAATGGGGATCAGTTGTGTGTGCGGGGGAAAGTGGGTCAGTGTGTCAGATGTGTGAGGGGTGTGTGTGCCAGGTGTGTGATGGGGCTTTGGGTCGAATGTTGGGGGGGTCAGTTGGGTCAGATGTGTTGGGGGGCTGGGGGTCAGGGTTGTGAGGGGCTGGGGGTAAGGTGTGTGGGTGGCTGAGAGGGTCAGGTGAGTGGGGTGGCTGGGAGACAGCTGTGTCGGGGGGTGACCTGTGGTTTAGGAGTGTGTGTGTAGCTGGGGGGACGTGTGTGGGAGCCTGGGTATCGTGTGTGTGACTACATAGGATCAGGGGTCAGGTGTGTGGGGATTGGGGTTCAGGTGTGTGAGGGCTGGGGTCACGTGTGTGTGGGGGGCCGGGGGTAGGTATGCAGGCAGCTGGAGGTCAGGTGTGTACGGGGGTTGGGGTTCAGGTTTGTGGGGTTTGATTGTCAGTTGTGTGGGGGGCTGGGGGTCAGGAGGTCAGGTGAGTGGGGGCTGGGTGTCTTGTGTACGGGGGGACTGGGCATCAGGTATGTGTGGGTCTGGAGGTGAGGTGATTGTGGAGGTTGGGGTCAGATGTGTGTGGGGGGCTGTCTGTCAGGCGCGTGGGGGGCTGGGGGCAGGTTTGTGAGGGCATGGGGTCAGGTGTGTGGGGGGTTTGGGTATCAGGTGTGTGCGGGGGCTGTTGGTCATTGGGTCAGGTGTGTGAGGGGTGTGGGGGCCAGGTGTGTGATGGGGCTTTGGGTCAAATGTTGGGCGGGTCAGTGGGTCAGATGTGTTTGGCAGCTGGGGGTCAGGTATGTGAGGGTCTGGGGATCAGGTGTTTGGGGGTCTGGGGGTCAGTTTTGTGTGGGGAGATGGGGGTCATGTGTGTGGGAGGCTTGTGGTCCGGTCTCTGAGGGGTTTGAGGTGTGTGGGTGGGCTCAGGGTCAGGTGTGTGGGGAGTTATGGGGTCAGCTGTGTGCGGGGCTGGGGTTCAGGTGTGTGGTAGGGGTGGGGGTTAGAGGTGCGGGGGCTGAGGGGGTCAGGTGATTGGAGTGATGAGGTTGGGGTTGGAGTTCACGTGTGTGGGGGCCTGAGGGACAGGTGTCCGGGGGTCTGGGTGACAAGTTGTTCAGGTGTGTGGGTAGCAGTTGGTCAGGTGTGTGTGGGGTTGAGGGGGTCAGTTGTGTAACGGGGTGGTTTGCAGCTGGGTGGGTGGGCTGGTTGAGGCGTGTAGGGGGCGGCTGATGGGGACTTGTGTGGGGTGCTGGGTGTTATGTGTGTGTGGCTTCTGAGGTTCAGAGGTCAAGTGTGTGGGGACTGGTATTGTGGGGGCAGGGGTCACGTGTGTGTGGAGGGGGCTGGGGTCAGGTGTATGGGAGCTGGGTTTCAGGTGTGGAGGGCTCTGGGTCAAAGTGTTAGACGTGTGGCGGTCAGGGCGTCAGGTGAGTGGGGGCTGGGGGTCAGGTAAGCAGGATGCTGGGGTCAGATGTGCGGGGGAACTGGGGGTCAAGTATTGGGGTGACGGGAGTGAGGTGTGTTTGGGGGTTGGTGTCGGTTGTATGTGTAGGGAGGGCTGGCTGTCAGGTGCGTGGGGGCTGGGGGTCAGGTTTGTGGGGGGGTGGGGGTCAGCTGTGTGTGCGGGGGATGTGGGTCAGTGGGTAAGGTGTGTGAGGGGTGTGGGGGCCTGGTGTGTGATGGGACTTTGGGTCAAATGTTGGGGGGGTCAGTGGGTCAGATGTGTTGGGCGGCCGGGGGTCAGGTTTGTGAGGGGCTGGGGGTCAGGTGTGTGGGGGTTTGGGAGTCTGCTGTGTGTGGGGAGCGAGGGGTCATGTGTGTGGGAGTCTGGTGGACAGTTGTGTGAGAGTCCTGTGGGTCAGGTGTGTGAGGGGCTGGGGTTCAGGTGGAGGGGTGAGTGTCCGGTGTGTGGGGTCTGAGGGGGTCATGTGTGTGGAAGGCTAACGCCAGGTGTGTTGGGGGCAGGGGGGGCAGTTGTGTAGGGGCTGATGGGGTCAGGTGTGTGGAGGGTTGGGCGTCAGCTGTGTGCGGGGCTGGGGTTCAGGTGTGTGGGAGGCCTGGGGGTCATGTCTGTGGGGGGATGGGAGTCAGGTGTGTGTGTGGGAGGGGCTGAGGGGATCAGTTGTGTGGGGGGGGGCTTGGGGTCAGCTATGTGGGCGGAGCTGATGTGGTCAGGTTTGTGGGGGGCTGGTGATCAGGTGTGTACGGGGCTGGAGTTCAGGTGTGTCGTAGGGGTGGGGGTCAGGGGTGTGGGGGGCTGTGGGGATCAGGCTTGTGGGGTGACTGGAAGTCCGGTGTGTGGGGGCTGAGGTGGTCAGGTGTGTGCATGGCTGAGGTCTAGTGTGTTGGGGGCAGGGTGTCAGGTGTGTGGGGGGTGAGGGGGTCAGATGTGTGTAGCGCTGGGAGTCAGGTGTGTGGAGGGCTGCGAATCAGGCGTGTAGGGTAGGTGCTGTCGTGGTCAGGTGTGTGGGAGGCTGGGGTTCATGTGTGTGCGGGGCTGGGGTTCAGGTGTGTGGGGGGGGGCTATGGGACAGGTGTCCGGGCGGCTGGGTGACAAGTTGGTCAGGTGTGTGAGGGGCTGTGGGTCGGATGTGGGGGGGCTGGGAGTCAGGTGAGGAGGACTGGGGTCAGGGGTGTGGGAATCTGGGTATCAGGTGTGTGGGGGGGGCTGAGTGTCAGATCTGTCGGTTGGGGGCTGTGGTTCAGGAGTGTGGGGATAGCTCGGGGGCACGTTTGTGGGAGGCTCGGTGCCATGTTTGTGTGGCTACATGGGATCAGTGGTCAGGTGTGTGGGGACTGGGGTTCATTTGTGTGGGGGCTGTGGGTCACATGTGTGCGTGGGGGCTGGGGTCAGGTGTAAGGGGGAGGTAGGTGACAGCTGTATTGGGGCTGGATGTCAGGAATGTGCGGGGCTGGGAGACAGGCGTGCGGGACGGCTGTGGTTCAGGTCTGAGCGGGGCTTGGGTGGTGGGGGCAGTGTAGTGGGGGGCAGTGTGGTGGGGGACAGATGTGTGGGGGGCTGAGGGGGTCAGGTGCGTGTAGGGCTGACGTCAAGCGTGTTGAGGGCAAGGGGTCAGCTGAGTAGGGGGCTGAGGGGGTCAGGTGTGTGTGGGGGCTGGGATTCAGATGTGTCGGAGGGGTGGGGTTCAGGGGTGTGGGGGGCTGAGGCGGTCAGGTGTGTTGGAGGCAGGGGTTCAGGTGTGTGGGAGGGCTGAGTGGGTCAGTTATGTGGGGAGGGTGTGAGGGGGTCAGGAGTGTGGAAGGCTGGGGTTCAGGTGCGTGCTTTGCTGGAGTTCAGGTGTGTGGGGGCTGTGGGACAAGTGTCCGGAGGGGGGTGGGTGACAAGTTGTTCAGGTGTGTGGGGAGCAATGGGTCAGGTGTGTGAGGGGGGCTGGTTGTCAGGTGTGTGGGGGAGTGTGGTTCAGGCGTGTGGGAGGGCGGCTGGGACGCACGTGTGTGGGGTTGGGGTCAGGTGTGTGTATGGGGGGCTAGCTGTCAGGTGCGTGGGGGGTTAGGGGTCAGGTTTGCGGGGGGATGGTGGTCAGGTGTGTGTGCGTGGGCTGTGGATCGGTGGGTAAGGTGTATGAGGGGTGTGGGGGCCAGGTGTGTGATGGGGCTTTGGGTCAATTGTTTGGCGGGTCAGTGGGTCAGGGTGTTGGGCGGCTGGAGGTCATGTGTGTGGGTGCTCGGTGTTCAGTTTGTGATGGTGTCAACTGTGTGGGGGGGGGGGATTCAGGTGTGTAGGGGGCTGAAGGGGTCAGGTGTGTGGGCGCTGAGGGCGTCAGGTGTCTGGGGGCCTGTGGGTTCAGGTGTATGCGGCGATGGAGGTCAGGTGTGTCGGAGGGGTGGGGTTCAGTGGTGTGGGCAGCTGAGGCGGTAAGGTATGTGGGGGTCTAGAAGTGAGGTGTGTGTGGAGGTTGGGGTCAGTGTGGGGGGGTCTGGGGATCAGGTGTGTGCGGTGCTGTGGGTCAGTGGGTCAGGTGTGTGAGGGGTGTGGGGGCCAGGTGCGTGATGGGGCTTTGGATCAAATGTTGCGCGGGTCAGTGGGTCAGATGTGTTGGGCGGCTGGGGGTCAGGTTTGTGAGGGGCTGGGGATCAGGTGTGTGGGGGGCTGGTGGGCAGCTATGTGGGGGGGCTGTGGGGGTCAGATGTGTGGGGGGCTGGTGTTCAGGTGTGTGCGTGGCATGATTTCAGGTGTGTGGGGGGCTGGGGAAATGTTATCCGGGGTTTGGGTGACGATTTGGTCAGGTGTGGGGGGGGGCTGTGGGTCAGGTGTGTGCGGGGGCTGTGCGTCAGAGGGTCAGGTGTGTGGGGGGGCTGTGGGTCAGGTGTGTGCGGGGGCTGTGGGTCAGTGGGTCAGGTGTGTGAAGAGTGTGGGGACCAGGTGTGTGATGGGGTTTTGGGTCAAATGTTGGGCGGGTCAGTTGGTCAGATGTGTTGGGCGGCTGGGGGTCAGGTTTGTGAGGGGCTGGGGGTCAGGTGTGTGGGGGTCTGGAGATGAGGTGTGTGTGGAGGTTGGGGTCAGGTGTGTGTGGGGGGACTGGCTGTCAGGTGCGTGGGGGCAGGGTTGTGGGGGATGGGGTCAGGTGTGTGGGGGTCTGGGGATCAGGTGTGTGCAGGGTTGTCGGTCAGTGGGTCAGGTGTGTGAAGGGTGTGGGGGCCAGGTGTGTGATGGGGCTTTGGTCAACTGTTGGGCGGGTCAGTCGGTCAGATGTGTTGGGGATGGGGGTCATGTGTGTGGGAGGCTGGTGGGCCTGTTTCTGGGGGTCTGGGGTTCAGGTGTGTGGGGGTCTCAGTGTCAGGTATGTGGGGAGTCAGGGGGTCAGCTGTGTGCGGGGCTGGGGTTCAGGTGTGTGGTAGGGGTGGGGTCAGATGTGCGGGGGACTGAGGGAGTCAGGTTTCTGGAGGGCTGAGGACATGTGTATTGGGGCAGGGGTTCAGGTGTGTGGGGGGGGCTGGGTTTCAAGTGTGTCGGGATGGGCTCCGGTTCAGGAGTGTGGGGGAGCTGGGGGGCACGCGTGTTGGAGTCTGTGTGTCATGTGTGTCTGGCTACATGGGTCAAGTTCAGGCGTGTGGGGTTTGGGGGTCATATGTGTGAGGACTTGAGTCACATGTGTTGCGTGGGGGCTGGGGTCAGGTGTATGGTGGGGCTGGGAGGTTCAGGTGTGTCGGAGGGGTGGGGGTCAGATGTGTGGGGGGCTGAGGGGGTCAGGTGTGTGGGGCGCTGAGGGGGTCAAGTGTGTGGGGGCTGTGGGTCAGGAGTGTGGGGGCTGTGGATCACGTGTGAGGGGGCTGAGTGGGTCAGGTGAGTGGGGGGCTGGGAGTCGGGTGTGCAGAGGTCTGGGAGTCAGGTGTGTATAGGGATGGGTGTCAGGTGTGTCAGGGGGGCTTGGGTTCAGGAGTGTGTGGGTTCAGGTGTGTCGGAGGGGTTGGTGTCAGGTGCGTGGGGGGCTGAGGGGGGTCAGGTGTGCGGAGGTCTGACGTCACATGCGTTGGGGCTGGGATTCAGGTGTGTGGG
Source organism: Rhinoraja longicauda (assembly GCF_053455715.1). NCBI lineage: Eukaryota > Metazoa > Chordata > Chondrichthyes > Rajiformes > Arhynchobatidae > Rhinoraja > Rhinoraja longicauda. The sequence continues at coordinate 120,729 of NW_027601306.1, forward strand.
GGGTTGAGTGGGTCGGGTGTGTGGGCGTTGAGGGGGTCAGGTGTATGGGGGACTGTGGATTCAGGGGTATGCGGGGCTGGTGGTCAAGTGTGTCGGATGGGTGTGGTTTAGGAGTGAGGGGGCTGAGGCGGTCAGGTGTGTGGGGGTTTGAAGGTGAGGTGTGTGTGGAGGTTGGGGTCAGATGTGTGTGGGGGGACTGGCTGTCAGGTGCGTGGGGGAATGTTTGTGGGGGGGATGGGGTCAGGTGTGTGGGGGTCTGGGGATCAGGTGTGTGCGGGGGCTGTGGGTCAGTGGATCAGGTGTGTGAAGGGTTTGGGGGCCAGGTGTGTGATGGGGCTTTGGGTCAACTGTTGGACGGGTCAGTGGGTCAGATGTGTTGGGCGGCTGGGGATCAGGTTTTTTGAGGGGCTGGGGGTCAGGTTTGTGGGGGTCTGCGGGTCAGGTGTGTGTGGGTCTGGATGTCAGGTCAGGTGTGTGGGGGTTTGAAGGTGAGGTGTGTGTGGAGGTTGGGGTCAGATGTGTGTGGGGGACTGGTGTTCAGGTGTGTGGTGGGGCTCAGGGTCAGGTGTGTGGGGAGTCCGGGTGTCAGCTGTGTGCGGGGCTGGGGTTCAGGTGTGTGGTAGGGGTGGGGTCAGTGGTGCGGTGCCTGAGGGGGTCAGGTTTCTGGAGGGCTGAGGTCAGGTGTATTGGGGGCAGGGGGTTAGGTGTGTGGCGGGGCTGGTTTTCAAGTGTGTCGGGGTGGGCTCTGGTTCAGGAGTGTGGGGGAGTCTGGGTGTCATGTGTGTCTGTCTGCATGGGATCAAGGGTCAGGCGTGTGGGGATTGGGGGTCAGATGTGTGAGGGCTATGGGTCACATGTGTTGCGTGGGGGCTGGGGTCAGTTGTATGGTGGGGCTGGGTGTCAGCTGCGTGGGGGGCTGGGGGTCAGGTGTGTGCGGGTATGGGGGGTTCAGGTGTGTCGAAGGGGTGGGGTCAGATGTGTGGGGGGCTGAGGGGGTCAGGTGTGTGAGGCGCTGAGGGGGTCAAGTGTGTGGTGGTCTGTGGGTCAGGAGTGTGGGGGGCTTGGGTCAGTTGTGTGGGGGGCTGAGTGGATCAGGTGAGTGGGGGGGCTGGGAGTCAGGTGTGTAGAGGGCTTGGAGTCAGGTGTGTAGAGGGCCGGTTGTCAGGTGTGTCGGGGGGGCTGGGGTTCAGGATTGTGTGGGTGGCTGGGGGGCACGTCTATGGGAGGCTGGGTGTTATTTGTGTGTGGCTACATGGGACCAGGGATCAGGTGTGTGGGGACTCGAGTTCAGGTGTGTGGGGGCTGTGGGTCACATGTGTGCGTGGGGTCTGGGTGGCTGGGTGTCAGCAGTGTGGGAGCTGGTGGTCAGGCGTGTGGGACGGCTGGGGTTCAGCTGTGTGCGGGGCGGGGATTCAGGTGTGTCGGAGGGGTGGGTGTCAGGTGTGTGGGGGGCTGAGGGGGTCAGATATGCGGAGGTATGACGTCACGTGCGTTGGGGCAGGGGCTCAGGTGTGTGGGAGGCTGAGGGTGTCAGGTGTGTGGGGGGGCTGGGATTCAGGTTGTGTGTGGCTGCGTGGGTCAGGTGTGTGGGCGTTGAGGGGGTCAGGTGTATGGGGGCGTTGAGGGGGTCAGGTGTATGGATGTCAGGTGTGTGTGGGGCTGGAGGTCAAGTGTGTAGGAGGGGTGGGGTTTAGAGTTGAGGGGGGGCTGAGGCTGTCAGGTATGTGGGGGTCTGGAGGTGAGGTGTGTGTGGAGGTTGGGGCAGGTGTGTGTGGGTGGACTGGCTGTCAGGTGCGTGGGGGCAGGTTTGTGGGGGATGGGGTCAGGTGTTTGGGGATCTGGGGAACAGGTGTGTGCGGGGGCTGTGGGTCAGTGGGTCTGGTGTGTGAAGCGTGTGGGGGCCAGGTCTGTGATGGGGCTTTGGTCAACTGTTGGGCGGGTCAGTGGGTCAGATGTGTTGGGCGGCTGGGGGTCAGGTTTGGGAGGGGCTGGGGGTCAGGTGTGATGGTGTCTGCGGGTCAGGTGTGAGGGGGTCTGGATGTCAGGTGTGTGTGCGGAGCTGGGGATCATGTGTGCGGGAGTCTGGTGGTCCTGTTTCTGGGGGGCTGGGGTTCAGGTGTGTGGGGGGGCTCAGGGTCAGGTTTGTGGGGACTCAGGGGGTCAGATGCGGGGCTGTGGGAGAGGTGTGTGGTAGGGGCGGGGTCAGAAGTGCGGGTGGCTGAGAGGGTCAGGTTTCTGGAGGGCTGAGGTCAGTTTTATTGGGGGCAGGGGGCAAGTGTGTGGGGGGGGGGCGGGGTTTCAAATGTGTTGGGGTGGCCTCTGGTTCAGGAGTGTGGTGGAGATGGGGGGCACGTGTGTTGAGGTCTGGGTGCATTTGTGTCTGGCAACATGGGATCAAGGGTCAGGCGTGTGGGCATTGGGGGTCAGATGTGTGAGGGCTGTGCGTCACATGTGTTGCGTGGGGGCTGGGGTCAGGTCTATGGTGGGGTTGGGTGTCAGCTGTGTGGGGGGCTGGAAGTCAGGTGTGTGCGGGGCTGGGGGTGCAGGTGTGTCGGAGGGGGGGGGTCAGATGTGTGGGGGGCTGAGGGGGTCAGGTGTGTGGAGGGCTAACGTCACATGTGTTGGGGCAGTGGGTTCAGGTCTGTGGGGGGCTGAGGGGGTCATGTGTGTAGGGTCGCTGGGAGTCAGGTGTGTAGGGGCTGAGGGGCTGGTGTGTGGGGCGCTGATGGGGTTAGTTGTGTGGGGGGCTGTGGGGTCAGGTGTATGCGGGGCTGGACTTCACGCATCGGAGGTGTGGGGTTCAGGGGTGTGGGGGCTGATGCGGTTAGGTGTGTGGGGGCTGTGATTCATGTGCGTGGGGGCTGTGATTCATGTGCGTGGGGGGGCTGGGTGTCAGCTATGTGGGCAGGGGGGCTGAGGGTGTCAGGTGTGTGTGGGGAGGGCTGGGATTCAGGTACGTGCGTGGCTGGAATTCACGTCTGTGGGGGGGCTGAATGACAGGTGTCCGGGGGGCTTGGTGACAAGTTCTTCAAGTGTGTGGGGATTAGTGTGTCATGTGTGTGGGTGGTTGAGGGGGTCAGTTGTGTGGGGGAGGGTGGGGTGTCAGGTGTGTGGAGGGCTGGGGGGCAGCTGTGTGGGGGGCTGGTTGTCAGGTGTGTGTGTGGAGCTGAGGGTCATGTGCGTGGGAGGCTGGAGGTCCTGTTTCTGGGGGGTCTGGGTTTCAGGTGTGTTGATGGGCTCAGGGTCAGGTGTGTGGGGTGTCAGGGGGTCAGCTGTTGGCGGGGCTGGGGTTTCGGTGTGTGGTATGGGTGGAGCAGAGGTGCGGGAGGGCTGAGGGTGTCAGGATTCTGGAGGGCTGAAGTCAGGTGTGTTGGGGGCAGGGGGTCAGGTGTGTGGGGGGCTGGGGATCGGGTGTGTGCGGGGGCTGTGGGTCAGTGGGTCAGGTGTGTGAAGGGTGTGGGGCCTGGTGTGTGATGTGGCTTTGGGTCAACTGTTGGGCGGGTCAGTGGGTCAAATGTGGTGGGCGGCTGGGGGTCAGGTTTGTGAGGGGCTGGGGGTCAGGTTTGTGGGGGTCTGCGGGTCAGTTGTGTGAGGGTCTGGATGTCAGGTGTGTGTGCGGAGCTGGGGGTCATGTGTGTGTGTGGCTGGTGGTCCTGTTTCTGGGGGTCTGGGGTTCAGGTGTGTGTTGGGGCTCAGGGTCAGGTGTGTGGGGAGTCCAGGTGTCAGCTGTGTGGGGGGCTGTGGGTCAGGTGTGTGGGGGCCTGAGTGTGTCGGTGAGCGGTGGGGCTGGGAGTCAGGTATGTAGAGGGCTGGGAGTCAGGTGTGTAGAGGGCCGGGTGTCAGGTGTGTCGGGGGGGGGCTGGGGTTCAGGATTGTGTGGGTAGCTGGGGGGCACGTCTGTGGGGGGATGGGTGTTATTTGTGTGTGGCTACATGGGACCAGGGATCAGGTGTGTGGGGGGGGGGGGTCAGGTGTGTGGGGGGCTGGGTTTCAGGTGTGTCGGGGTGGGCTGTGGTTCAGGAGTGAGGGGGAGCTGTGTGGGAGTCTGGGTGTCAAACGTGTCTGACCAATTGGGATAAAGGGTCAGGCGTGTGGGGACTGGAGGTCAGATGTGTGAGGGCTGTGGGTCATATATGTTGCGTGGGGGCTGGGGCCAGGTGTATGGTGGGGCTGGGTGTCAGCTGTGTGGGGGGCTTGAGGTCAGGTGTGTGCGGGGCTGGGGGGTCAGTTTTGTCGGAGGAGTTGGGGTCAGATGTGTGGGGGGCTTAGGGGGTCAGGTGCGTGGAGGGCTAACTTCACGTGTGTTAGGGCACGGGGTTCAGGTGTGTGGGGGTCTGAGGGGGTCATGTGTGTGGGGCGGCTGGCAGTTAGGTGTGGGGGGGCTGAGGGGCAGGTGTGTGGGGTTCTGATGTGGTTAGTTGTGTGGGGGCTGTGTGTTCAGGTGTATGTGGGGCTGGAGTTCACTTGTATCGGAGGGGCGGGGTTCAGGGGTGTGGGGGACTGATGCGGTTAGGTTTGTCGGGGCTGGAATTTAGGTGCATGTGGGGGCTGGGGTCATCTATGTGGGGGGGCTGAGGGTGTCAGGTGTGTGGGGGGGGCTGGGGTTCAGGTGCGTGCGTGGCTGGAGTTCAGGTGTGTGGGGGCTGAGGGGCAGGTGTCTGGGGTGCTTGCTGACAAGTTGTTCAGGTGTCTGGTGATTAATGTGTCAGATGTTCGTGGGATTCAGGGGGTCAGGTGTGTGGGGAGGCTGGGGTGTCAGGTGTGATTACTGGGGTTCAAAGGTCAGGATACTAGGGTTCAGGTGTGTGGGGGGGGCTGTGGTTCAGGAGTTGGAGTGGGCTGGGGGGGCACGTGTGTGGGGGGCTGTGGTCATGTTTAGGAGAATCAGAGGGTCAGACGTGTGGGGTCTGGGCGTCAGCTCTGTGTGGGGGGTCTGAGGGGGTCAGGTGTGGGGGGGGGCAGGTGTCAGGTGTGGGGGGGTGAAGGGGTCAGGTGCTTTGGGGGGTGGGATTCATGTGTGTGGGGGGCCGAAGGAGTCAGAAGTGTGGGGAGCTGATGGGGTCAGGTGCGTGGGGGGCTGGGGGTCAGCTATGTGGGAGGGGTTGAGAGTTTCAGGTGTGTGGGGGGGCTGGGGTTCACGTGTGTGCGGGGCTGGGGATCAGGTGTGTGGTGGGGGGCTGGGGGACAGGTGGCATGGGGGCTGGTTGACATGGTGGTCAGGTGTGTGGGGGGCTGAGTGGGTCAGGTGTGTGGGGGGATGGGAGTCAGGTGTGTGGGGGGCTGGGTGTCAGGTGTGTTGGGGGTTGTGGGTCAGGAGTGTGGGGGGGGGCTGGTGGGCACGTGTTTGGTGGGGTGGGTGTCATGCGTTTGTGGCTACTGGGGATCAGGGGTCAGGTGCTTGGGGACTGGGGTTCAGGTGTGTGGGGGCTGGGGTCACGTGTTTGTGGGAGGGCTCGTGTCAGGTGTATGGGGGGGCTGGGTGTCATGTGTGTGGGGGCTGGGTGCCAGGTGTGTGTGGGGGGGCTGGGTGTCAGTTGCGTGGGAGGCTGGGTTTCAGGTGTGTGGCGTGCTTGGTGTCAGATATGTGGGGGCTAGGTGTCAGGTGTGTGGGGGCTGGGTGCCTGGTGTGTGTGGGGAGGCTGGGTGTCAGTTGCGTGGGGGGCTGTGGTTCCGGATTGGGGGGGTGCTGGGGGGCACGTGTGTGGGGAGGCTGGGTGTCAGTTGCGTGGGGGGCTGTGGTTCCGGATTGGGGGGGTGCTGGGGGGCACGTGTGTGGAGGGCTGGGTGTCATGTGTGTGTGGCTACTGGGGATCAGGGGTCAGGTATGTGGGGGCTGGTGTCATGTGTAGGGGAGTGAGGGGGTCAGGCGTGTGGGGGCTGGTCGTCAGCTGTGTGTGCGGGGCTGAGGGGCCAGGTGTGTGGGGGGCTGGGGTTCAGGTGTGTGCGGGGCTGGAGTTCAGTTTGTTGGAGGGGTGGGGGTCAGATGTGTGGGGGACTGAGGGTTCAGGTGTGTGGAGGGCTGACATCAGGTGTGTTGGGGGCTGGGGATAAGGTATATGGAGGGCTGGTGGTCAGCTATGTGGCAGAGGTGTACTGAGGGGTCAGGTATGCGGGGTGCTGGGGTTCAGGTGTGTGGGTCTGGAGTTCAGGTGTGTGCGCGGTTCGGTTTCAGGTGTGTGGGGGGCTGGGACAGGTGGCCGGGGGGCTGGGTGACTAGGTGTTCAAGTGTTGGGGGTCAGGTGTGTGGGGGACTGAGTTGGTCAAGTGTGTGTGGGGGGGCTGGGAGTGAGCTGTGTGCGGGGTTGGAGGTCAGGTGTGTCGGAGGGGTGTGGTTCAGTTTTGTGGGGTCTGGGGGCCATGTGTGTGGCGGGGGCAGGGGGGCACATATGTTGTGGGCTTGGTGGCATGTGTGTGTGACTACTGGGGTTCAGAGGTCAGGTGTGAGGGGACTGGTGTTCAGGTGTGTGGGAGCTGGGGTCACATGTGTGCGGGACTGGGGTTCGGGTTTATGGGGGGCTCGTTATCAGTTGTGTGGGGGGACTGAGGGATCAGGTACGTGGGGACTGGAGGCGAGGTGTGTGTCTGGGTTGGGGTCAGTTGTGTGTGGGGGCTGGCTGTCAGGTGCGTGCGGGCCAGGATTCAGGTGTGTGGGGGTCTGGGGATCAGGTGTATGGTGGGTGGTCAGTGGGTCAGACATGTTGGGCGGCTGGGGGTCAGGTGTGTGGTGGTCTGGGAGTCAGGTGTGTGGGGGTGTGGTGGCCAGGTGTGTGATGGGGTTTTGCGTCAAATGTTGGGGGGATCAGTGGGTCAGATGTGTTGGGCGGCTGGGGGTCAGGTTTGTGGAGGGCTGGGAGTCAGGTGTGTGGGGATCTGGGGGTCTGGTGTGTGGGGGGAGCAAGTGTTCATGTGTGTGGGAGGATGGGGTCCGGTTTGTGGGGGGCTGTGGTTCAGGTGTGTGGGGGGAATCGGTGTCAGGTGTGTGGGGAGTCAGGGGGTCAGCTGTGTGCGGGGCTGGGGTTCAGTTGTGTGGAAGGGGTGAGGGTCAGGGGTGTGGGGGGCTGAGCGGGTCAGGTCTGAGCACTGGTGTGTTGAGGGCATGCGGTCAGGTGTGTGCGGGGCTGGAGTTCTGGTGTGTGCGGTGCTGGGGTTCAGGTGCGTGGCGGGTGGCTGGGGACATGTGTCCGGGGGCTGTTTGACATGGTGGTCAGGTGTGTGGTGGGGGGATGGGGGTCATGTCTGAGGGGGTCATGTGCGTGGGGGGAATGGGAGTCCGGTGTGTGGGGGGCTGGGTGTCAGGTATGTTGGGGTCTGTAGTTCAGGAGTGTGGGGTGATGGGTGGGGGCTGGTGGGCACCTGTGTGGGGGGCTGGGTTTCATGTGTTTGTGGCTACTGGGGATCAGGGGTCGGGTGTTTGTGGACTGGGGTTCAGGTGTGTGGGGGCTGGGGTACACGTGTGTGTGGAAGGTCTAATGTCAGGTGTATTGGGGGGCTGGGTGTCAGGTGTGTGGGGAGCTGGGTGTCAGGTGTGTCGTCGGTTGGAGGCCGGGTGTGTTGTGGACTGTGTTCAGGTGTGTGTGGGGGGCTGGCGGTCAGTTTTGTGGGTGGCTGGTTGTCAGTTGAGTGCGGGGCTGATGGTCAGGTTTGTGGGGGACTGGGTGTGAGGTATGTGGGGGACTGGGGGTGAGATGTATGAGGGTCTGGGGATCAGGGAGTCAGGTGTGTGGGGCACAGGTGGTCATGTGTGTGGGGGGCTGTGGTCATGTGTGTAGGGGTCATGGTATCAGGCGTGTGGGGGCGATGGGCGTCAGCTGTGTGCTTCGCTGGGATTTATGTGTGTGGGGGGCTGGGCGGCAGGATTGCGGGCAGACTAGGGGTCAGGTGTGTTTTAGTGTCAGGGGTTCAGGTATGTGGGGGCTGCGCGTCAGGTGTGTAGGTGGGCTGGGGTCAGGTGTGTGGGGCACCTGGGGTCGGACTCAGTGTCACATGTGTGGGGGCCAAGTGTCAGGTGTGTGGCGGCATCGGGGGTCCGGAGGTCAGGTGTGTGGGTGAAGGGGATTTGGTGGTCGGGGGCTAGGGGTGACGTGCATGTGAGGGCAGGGGGTGAGTCGTGTGGGGGGCTGCGGGTAATTGTGTTACGTGCGTGGTGGGCGGGGTCACATCTGGAGGTCTCGAGGGTCAGGTGTGTGGGGGCAAATGTGTGTGGGGTTGGTGTGCAGGTGTGTTGTGGGGCTGGGGGTCAGGTGTGCGGGGGTGCTGGGTTTCACGGGGTCACTTGTGTGGGGGCCGTGGGTCAGGTGTGTGGGGGATGGGGCTCAGGCGTTCAGGTGTGTTGGGGGCTAGAAATCAGGTGTGTGGGTGTTGGCGGTCGGCTTTGTGTGTGGGGCGATGGGGTCAGGTGTGTGTGTGAGGTTAGAGGGTCAAGTGTATTGTGTGGCTTCGGGTCAGTTGTGTGAGCTGGGCTGGTGTCAGGTGTGTGGGGGTCAGGGTGTCAGGTTTGTGGGGTGGTCCTGGAGGTCAATTATGGGGGGACTAGAGCATATGTGTGAAGGGGTCAGTGGGTCAGTTGTGTAGAGGGAGCTGGGGCCGATGTGTTTGGCGTGGCTGGGCGTCAGCTGTGTGCAGGGATGGGGAACAGGTGCGTGCGGGTCTGGGGATTATTTTGGGGGGCTGGGGGTCAGGTGTGTATAGGGGCTGAGGGTCAGGTGTGTGTAGGGTCTGGGGTTGAGGTGTGTGTGTGGCGGCTGGTGTCAGGCGTGTGTGGGGTCTGGGGTAAGGTGTGTGGTGGGCTGGGGTCAGGTGTGTGCAGGGATGGGGAACAGGTGCGTGCGGGGTCAGGGGATCATGTGGGGGGGGGCTGGGGGCGAGGTGTGTGGGGGGCTGGGGGCAAGATGTGTGGTGGGCTGGGGTTCAGGTGTGTGTGTGGGGGGGGGGTCTGCTGTGTGTGGGGGGGTCGGTATGTGGGGGTGGCTGGGGGACAATTGTGTGCTGGGTTGGGGGTTAGGTCTGTAGGGGAGATGGGGGTCAGGTGTTTGTGTGGTATGGGGGTGAGTTGTTTGGGGGGCTGGGGGACAGGTGCGGGAGTGGCAGTGGTTCAGGTGTGTGGGGGCTGGGGTTCAGGTGTGGGGGTCTGGGGTTCAGATGTGTGGGGGGGGCTGTGAGGCAGGTGTGTGGGGGACAGGGGGTCAGGTGTGGGGAGGACTGGGTGGTCAGGTTTGTGTGGGGTCAGGGGGTCAGGTGTGTGTGTGGGTCAGGGGGTCAGGTGTGTGGGGAAGCTGGGGGTCGGTCTCGAGGTCACGTGTGGGGGGCCAGGTGTAGGGTGTGCAGCGGGATGGGCGTCAGGAGGTCAGGTGTGGGGCAGGGGATTTGGTGTGTGGGGGGCTGGGGTCACGTGTAGGAGGGGCAGGGGTTCAGTTGTGTGTGGGGGCTGGTGTTCAGGTGTGTGGGGGGCTGTGGGATCAGGTGTGCGAGGGGGCTGGGGGTCAGTTGTGTGGGGGGCTGGGTTTCACGGGGTGACTTGTGTGGGAGATGGGGGTCGGGTGTGTGGGGCATGAGGTACAGGCTGCCAGATATGTTGGGGGTCTGGCGGTCAGGTGTTTGTGTGGGGAGATACGGGGGGAGAGAGTCGGGTGGAGGGGTAAAATGAGGGTGAGTGGGAATGGGTGGGCGACGGGGGAGTGGGTGTGTTGGGAAGACAGCGAAGGAGCAATGGAGAGAGATGGGTGGGATGGTTGGGGATGGGATTGGTAGTGGAGGTCCGGTGGAGAATGGGAACGGGAGGTAGGGGCGAGCGGAGGGAGGGTAATTTGCTAATCTGCAGTTGCTGCATCTAACCCCCAACTACCCGCCCTTGATCTCGTTTAAAACCTTACGGCAAACATACGCACTTCTGCTTCAGTTGTTCGACCAAGAGTTGAGATTCCGAGCAGTGTTCCAGGGAGACTGACGGGGATTCACGGTTTCTCCTGTAGTCCGAGACTCAGACCCTCAACACACCATGGACCCACCAGACGAAGCAACGGAATGCCCAGTTGCCAGTAAAATCGGTGACTTTGAAGCTTCAAGACTTCGGGGAAATCGCAGCGAGCTCCGTCCAAGTGAGAACAAGCGAGAGAGCGGATCAATATTGTCGCCATGTCGCTGCAGCCCCGGCGCCCTGACTCTGTCACAGAAGGGAGAACAAAGAGACTCAGTCCTCGGGGAGTTGCGGACGAACAGCGATACAACGGACACAAGTTTATCCAGTGGGGCATCGCCACAAACGTTCACTGCCCACACACTAGTCAATGAAAGTGGCGGACACATTGTCACCGCTCCGGACTGTGAATCAGTCTGCCGCAGTTTCAATGGCGATCGCTGCTTTGGGCGGGATTTCCAGCAGCAAGTAAACAACACAGCAGCCTGATTTCCACACAAAGGAAACCTGCCCCGACCCCCCCCCCCCCCCCTGCCGCCGCTCCCGTCTCTATTGGCAACCGCCGCCTCAGCCAGAGAGTTGTGGGCGGGCGTGGAGTACAGCTGGACTCACAACACACAACTAGTTATACAGCGAGCTGCAGAACAAAGGGAGCAGGGAACAGCACAGCACATAAACAGAAGCTGGGAACAAAGAACTACAGACGCTGGTTAATACACACAAGGGAACTGTGTACCAAAGAATGCGACACGTATAATCCCGAAACCCTAACCATGGGTGAACCGTGAGCTCCACTCCCAGGTGAAGCCCAGGTTTACTTTCGTTTAGACCAAACAATACAGCCACGAAACAGGCCATTCGGCAAACCGTGTCCGCGCTGACCAACAATTGCCGTGCACTAACAATATCCTACACACACTCGGGGCAATTTACAATTATATCAAGCCAATTAATCTACAAACATGTACGTCCTTGGAATGTGGGGGAAAACCGGAGCATCCGGAGAATACCCACGCAGGTCACGGGGAGAACGTGCAAACTCCGTACGGACAAGTCCCGTAGTCAGGATCGAACCCGGGTCCCTGGCGCTGCAAGGCGTAGTAGATGTCAGTCACTAGTCTGTCTCCTGTGATGGAGATGGTGAGGTCCAGAAACAGCAGGGAGATGTCGGAGATAGTCCAAGTATATTTAAGAGCAGGATGGAAATTGGTGGTGAAATGTATGAAATTAGTGAGTACTTCAACCCCTTCCATTATAGATGAGGCTCTCACTACGGCATCCTCTACATCCCGCAGCTCCGCTCTTGCTCCCCCTCACCCCATCCCCCCAACAAGGACAGAATCCCCCTTGTCCTCACCTTCCACCCCATCAGCCAGTGTAGCCAACAAATCATCCTCCAACATTTCCGTCACCTCCAACGGGACCCCACTACTGGCCACATTTTCCAATCTCCTTCCCTTTCTGCGTTCCGTAGAGACCATTCCCTCCGTAACTCCCTGGTCCACTCGTCCCTTCCTACCCAAACCACCCCATCCCAGGGCACTTTCCCCTGCAACATTGACTTCTCCAACTTTACATAGTTCCTCTGGCTCTCTCTCTCCCACTCCATCTTCCCAGTTCTCCCTCTGTCTTCCTATCTCCGCCTATATCCTTTCTTTGTCCCGCACCCTGACACGAGTACCCTGCCCCAATCAGCATCAATGGGGCCAAAGTGAATATAGTCGAAAAGTTGTAATTCCTTGGCATTAATATGACCAATGATCTGTCGTGCACCGACCATATAGAAGCGTCAGCCAATAAAGCATACCAACAGGAACCTGCGGAAATTCGGCATGCCAGCAATGATTTTTACACACTTCAGGATTCGGTGCTGGGCCCATTGCTATTTGGCATCTATATCAATGAATCGGATGAGAACGTACAAGGCATCATTAGTTTGCCGATGTCACTAACGTTGCAGATAGCGAAGAGGGTGGTTAAGAATTACAGTAGGACCTTGATTGGTTGGGCAGGTGAGCTGAGGAATTGTAGATGGAATTTAATGCATAGACTTGTGATGATTTGCATTTTGTGAAGTAAAAACAAGGGCGCGGGTTACATCGTGAATTTCAGGGATCTGACGAGTGTTGTTGTGGAGGGATCGAGCAGTGTAGGTACACAGCTCATTGAAAGTGGCGTCACAAGTAGACAGTGTGGTCAAGAAGGCCTTTGGCACATTGGCCATCATCAATCAGAATATTGAATATCGATGTTGGGAAGTCTTGTTGCAGTTGTACCAGACATTGGTTGGGCCTCAGAGTATTGTGTTCCGTTTGGGTCATCCTGTTGGAGGAAAGATGGTGTTAAGATTGAAAGGATACAGAACAGATTTACTCGGATGTCGCCAGCACTCGAGTGTCTGAGCGATACAGAGATGTTGAGGAGGCCACGACTTTATTTATTGGAGTGCAGGAGGATGAAGGATGATCGTTCGGGGTATACAAGATGATGAGAGGAATGGATAGTGTAAATGCACAATTTTGTAACCATAGTAGGGGCATCAAGAACCAGAGGACATAGTTTAAGGTGACCGATGGGAGATTTAATAGGAACCTAAGCGATATTTCTTTAAACAAAGCAGGTTGGTGTGCGGATCGAGCTGCCGGGGGAGGTAGATGAGGCAGGTGCTATCATAATGTTTAAAAAAACATTTAGACAGTTACATAGATAGGTTAAGGTTATACGGATATTGTCCTAATCTGGCAGGTGGGCCTAGCGTCGATGATTCGTGTTGCTCAGCAGGGGCATGTTGGGTGGAAGGACGAGTTTGCCCGCTGTATGACTGTCTTATTCAAGGTTCAAGGTCAGTTTATTGTCACATGTACCAATTAAGGTACAGTGAAATTCGAATTACCATACAGCCATACTAAAAAAAGCAAGAAGACACACAACTAAATAAAAGTTAAATAAACATCAACCACAGCGGATCCCCGTCTGAATAAATCCTGTCTTTCTCTTCTGTTTTAGAAGCGCGGCAATTTCTACGGTCTGCTTTACATTATCAATGATGTTACTGTGTTGCTCCTCCTATTCCTTCTTCTCACCTTCTTTTTGCATTGGTCTAAGAGTTCATTTGTTGTTAACAAACATTCATCACCTTCTCCAGCGTATCAGCATCGGCTCCAATTTTAGGCTCCATCAGGGTACGAACATTACCGCTCTAGTCATGGTTCTTACTCACCTCAAATCATTTGGTTAGTTATCGCATGTAAGGTTTGTCTGTGTCACGGGTACTGGTGTCCAGTGGAATTATTTGTTTCACTTGCTACCAGCTCTTTTCAGATGTATCATATATATTTGCAAACAGTTCAATCTTGTACAATAGATAGAGCAAAGAGGAAGATACACGAGCAAACTATAGTTCATGATATAGCATATCATGCTGCATATCGTACTATAATTTCTTCAAACCCTGATTTATCTGTAAATTTGTAAGAACAAAAAACATCTGCGCAAGCCGCATTGCATAATTCCGCTCAACGTTTGTCCTAAGAAACGGAAATGGACAGTTGAGAATACGAGTTTTATAAAAACACAAAAGATTCATTCGAGCAGATGCAGAAATCCTCTTTTTAACTATTGGAGCGCAGAGTTGGAGAGGTAGATGATGCAATACTTCCATAACCTTTCAGACCTCCCAATGGCTTGGCGGATTTGTAATAGATGAAGATGCTAGGCACATATGGTTGCAGGTGTAGGTTTAGAATTAGGATTATTATTGTTACATGCGGTACAGTGAAAGAAGAAACTCTGCTTTGCTTATTATCCAGGCACATATTCCATGCACCTGTACAATGAGTTTGAAATCAAGTACCGTAGATTTGGAGAGGGGAAGGTAGAGTCAGAATACAGTTTCAGCAATGCAGCGCATCAGCTCCAGAGACAAAGTCCAATTAGGACATGTGAATTAAACAGTACAATCGCTTATGGAAGGACCATTAAGAAGCCCGATAACGGACGGGAAGAAGCTGCTGGTTGTGCGCGCTTTCACACAGGCACACACACACAATGCCAAGGTCAGATTTGTTTAGACATTCAATCATAATTATCACACTTGGCTTGGTCTCATATACATTTCCATAACTGGTCATATTAGTCTTCCACATTGTCCATAAAAATATTCTTCCCAAAAGACGTCAGTGTGCCTTCGGGTTGTTGCTTCTATGTGTTTCATCCAGGATAGGCCTTGATAGTATTAACACCAAGGGGAAATGTCAACCATTTCCACTTCTGCACCATTGATGCTGATTTGGCATGTATTGTACATTGGTTCCTGAAGTCAATAACTAGCTCCTTCACCCTGCTGACTTTGAGGAAAAGAATATTGTCTTGGCACCATGTATCTTATTTCTCTATCTCCTTCCCGTACTCCTTATTGTCATTCTTCCTGATTAGACCCACCGCAGTGATGTTGTGAGCAAACCTGTAGATGTAATTAAAGATAAATCTGTCCGTACAATCGAGAGTGTAAAGGGAGTATAGTGGGGGACTGAGACCGCATCCTTGCAGGGCACCGATGTGGAGAGTTATTATGGAGGAGATGGTGTCCATTATCCTCACTGTCTGAGGTCCTTGGGCATTAGAGCCTTGGAAGCAGTGGCGGAGGCGAGCAGATTCCTAGGTCTCGTAATTTGGAGATAACAGTCACCCCTTCCCCACCAGACAGAGGTATACACGGTCACACGCACAATGCCCAGCTCAAGTATGTTTGGAGTACAAGATCATAATTACAATCTATTCTTGGTTTCATGTTCATTTCCACCCAGGTCACATTAGTTTTCATTTCCCTATTTTCACAAAGATCTTCGCCCCAACCCTGTCTGCATTTCATAAATGGTCATTCTTGTTTTCTGGGGTAGATAATACTGTCTACGATTCAGATACATCTGCGAGAATATTTTACATCTGACCTCAGTCACTCCAAGGTGAATTCTTATCCTAAACGATAATCCGAAAGTGATCATCCATAGGCGACTGTAATTCTCTCAACATCTATCCTGCAAAGTTCTCGCAGAAGTCTCGATGTCGGGTCAATACATTCACTTATCGTTCTTACGAGCTGCGCAGAATGGATGATCCGATCAACTGTTCGCCTTCGAGAGCCGCTTGATGCGACGGATGTCTCGAATTCTGTCTCTGCCCCGATTCGAAGGTACGTATCCCGTTCCTTAAAAAAGATAGCGCCAGGACATAATATTCTGTGGACTAAGTTCTGGTAGATGGGATTTAGTAATTGAACAGCATACACACAGACAGTTTTTCGGCCTATGTCTATGCAATGTGACTCAATGGCTATTGGGCCGGTGTGTGCACGTTTCTCCACACGTGGTATCGCCGTCAGTAGTTATAGCAGGGTTCAACACTATTTCCTTGAATGGGCAACACGGCAGTTGCAATAGGCAGCCAGGTTTGGTTATTGAATTACCTTTATTGTCATTCAAAATAAATTGAACGAAAATCATTTGCCACACAGCCACAACAGTACAGAGTAAAAGACGCAAGACACACAATTTTAACACAAACATCCATCACAGTGACTCCTCCAGACACTGTGATGGAAGGCAAAAAAAACCTTCTCTCTTCCCCCATGCTTCTCTCACGGACAGATAGTTCGACTACTGCCGAGGCGACCGTGGCTCCGGACTCGCGCAGCTCCCGCAAGGAGATGGAAGGTCCCGCGGCCGACCGCGCCGGGCGATGGAAGGTCTCGCGACCGAGCCGTGCCGGGCGATGGAAGGTCCCGCGGCTGATGGAAGGTCCCGCGGCCGAGCCGTGCCGGGCGATGGAAGATCCCGCGGCCGAGCCGTGCCGGGCGATGGAAGGTCCCGCGACCGAGCCGTGCCGGGCAATGGAAGGTCCCGCGGCTGAGCCGCGTCTCGAGGAAGAGATTTTTTTATTTTTAAAGAAAGGTTCCCCCGCCCCCATATATACACAGCTAAAATAGACTACTACACATGTCTAACACTAACATATAGAGAAAAAAAGAAAAAAGACAAACAGACTGCCGGCGAGCCGCAGCCGCATGGCGGCGCAGCCATCTTGGATCTTATTTCTGCTGAGTAATAAATGTTGGGCAGCAACTGATTCTGCAGCAATGTTGAGGTGCGCTGATGAACCAGATTACACGCTAATTCAGAGGGCGGTGCAACGCCAATATTCAACACCTTACTTTGCATATCAATACTGTTTGTGATACATGGACAATCTTAATAGATATCATAGATGTTACTTACGTCAGATCATTAGCCTAGGTGAGGTTCAGCCAGGCCTCATGTTCCGAGATACAGTGAAAAGCGTCCCTTTGCACGCTGTCCATTGTTCAGATGAGCCATACATTGTTACAATCAGTTAACGTCCTGCAGATGCAGCGAGGAGGAAGATATAGAATGCTGATTATTGTTGGCTATTTCCATTAATCCCTGAATTGTCCGTATATTTGTGATCATGAACAACATTTACTCAAGCCACATTGCTTAATTCTGCTCTCCATCGAACCGGACAAGTGCAGTTTGCGATTTCGAGTTCTGTGAAAACACAAATCATATAATTTGTGCAAAACATAGTATTTAAGTGTGCAGAAGTGCACGTCTGGAACAATGGATGATGCAATGCTTCTGTGAGCTATGAAACATCCCGCTGGGATCGCGTTGTTGGAAACAATTAAAATGAGAGGCGTTTTAGGTTTTAGATTCAGGTTTAAGTTTATTATTGTTACATGTGCCGAGCTACAGTAAAACGCTTTGTTTTGCATGGTATCCAGACACATCAGATATACCATAAATAGACAGTAGCAGTTCAAACTCGAAAACATAAGATGGTGGGGATATGAATTTAAAAAGAAAATGAACTGCCAGGGGAGGTATTTGAGGCAGTATTTGTGACAAAGACAGTAAGACCACCATGAATCGGAAAGATTTAGAGTAATGTGGATGAAAGTCGGAGAGGAGTGATTAGTGTAGATGGAGCATATTGGTCGGCATGGGCAATCTGGCTAGAAGGGCTGTTATCGTGCTGTAAGATTCGATAACTCTATGATAAGAGATAGAGCAATGTGGAAGATACAAAGTGCAGAATATTGTTCGAAGCATTGGACCCTATTGCAGTGCATCAATTACTTCGACAATTTCTAGTATCCGCAATGACAGAGGATATTTCGCTTGGGCAGCTTACACCCCAGCAGTATGGACATTGATTCCCTAACTTCAGATACTTCCTCTGTCCCTCTATTTCCCTCCCCTTCCCAGTTCTCCCACTGTCTTCCTGTCTCCTATTACATCCTATCTGTGTCCCGCTCCCTCCCCTGACATCAGTCTGAAGAAGGGCCTCGACCCGAAACGTCACCCATTCCTTCTCCCCTGAGATGCTGCCTGACCCGCTCAGTTACTCCAGCATTTTGAGATACCTTCTGATATCCGCAATGGCGCAGAGGCGAATTGAACAGTACCCTGGTATATGGAGGGACCGTTTAGAACCGTGATTACGAAGGAAAATAAGCTAATGCTTTATCCGGTAGTGTAGGGAAATAACTGCAGATGCTGGTACAAATCGAAGGTATTGATTCACTAAATGCTGGAGTAACTCAGCAGGTCGGGCAGCCGCTCAGGAGAGAAGGAATGGGTGACGTTTCGGGTCGAGACCCTTCTTCAGACTGATGCCGGCGGGGACGACGACAAAGGAAGGAAGGTTCCCATCCACTCCCCTCTCTGCGCTCCGCAGAGACCGTTCCATCCGTAACTCCCTGGTCCACTCGTCCCTTCCTACCCAAACCACCCCATCCCCGGGCACTTCCCCCTGCCACCGCACGTGATGCAACACCCGTCCCTTTACCTCCCCCCTCAACTCCATCCAAGGACCCAAACAGTCTTTCCAGGTGAGACAGAGGTTTACCTGCACCTCCTCCAACCTCATGTATTGTATCCTCTGCTCTAGATGTCAACTTCTTTACATCGACGAAACCAAACGCAGGCTCGGCGATCATTTCGCTCAACAGCTTCACTCACTCCGCCTTAACCAACCTGATCTCCCGGTGGCTGAGCACTTCAACTCCCCCTCCCACTCCCAGTCTGACCTTTCTGTAATGGGCCTCCTCCAGTGCCATAGTGAGGCCCACCGGAAATTGGAGAAACAGCACCTCATATTTCGCTTGGGCAGCTTGCAGCCCAGCGGTATGAACATTGACTTCTCCGACTTTAGAGAGTTTCTCTGTCCCTCTCTTCCCCTCCCCCTTCCCAGTTCTCCCTCTATCTTCCTGTCTCCACTTATATCCTTCCTTTGTCCCGCCCCGCTGCCATCCGTCTGAAGAAGGGTCTGCACGAAACGTCACTCATTCCTTCTCTCCTGAGATGCTCCCTGACCTGCTGAATTCGTCCAGCATTTTGTGAATAAATACCTTTATCCGGTAGTGTTTGCTTAAAAGCCTCTACACCTTGTACATGACTTGAGTCGGGGGAAAAAGAAGTGACAGGTTTGGACAATTCTTCGATTACGTTGGCCGTTTTCTTTTCGAGGCAACGTGATGTGCACATGGAGTCAATGGTAGAACGTGTGGTCCGTGTGATGTAGTAGCCGGCATTTATATCTCCCTGCAATCTCTCGCCGGCTAGACAGACATGTACCCGATCCAAAATGTGGTCTAACCCGACAGTCTGCATTCCACGGTACATCCCGAGAACACTGTAAAAGTTAATGTTGACATACAGCATTTCCTCAGACTCCACCTGTAGAAGAGGCGTTACTGTGCCTCCTTGGGTGTCGCATCAAAGTGCTTGCCCCGCGCTAGATTGTTGGTTGGTGTAACGCATGCAACTTGTTCTCAACTATTTTCAATTCCATACAATTGGTACAGATTTGGGCCTGTACTCCAGGTAAAGGAGGTATAGCAGTGGACTGAAAACGAATCCTTGCAGGGCTCCGGTGTTAGCCTGGAGGAAGTGTAACCTGCGCACACTGACTGAGAACTGTTGGGCACAAAATCGAGCATTCAGGGGTAGAGTAGGTGAAGATACCTCTGTCCCGGCGTTTGGAGATAATAGAAACTCCACCCTCTATCCCATAGAGGTACACTGCTGAATACGTAATTTAAAGAGCGAGGCTATTCCCATTTTCAATATTAAACGGGAACTGACCTTGGACTTTGTAGCTCAGTGCATGTTCCTTTAACATAGTGACCTCACCACTACTAACCACTCCCCATTGTCTCTTGTATAATTGTAGCTTCCCCACCTCCAGCTCGCTCTCTAGTTCCGGTGATGACCACGGACAGCTAGGGCATAACATGTGTGTAGTGAAATTAATAAACAATATCCAGTAAAAGACTCTGTGTGCAAAGGACGTCTCTTTACATGGTGTCAGAGCGGTAGACTTGCGTCTCCTGTTTATCGGGTTTTTATTTTTAGCATTTGTTCGTCCCAGTTGTGTCCCATCCTTCCACTTTGCCATGGCTCCCTCGTGTCGTCGTCCGGACACGCTTGTTTTTGATGAGGACATAGTGCACCGCTGGACTGTCTTCCAGCGGGACTACGAGCACTATATAGCGATTGCCCATCCTGATGCAACTGCTGCGATAAAAGCTCACCTGCTCCTCAACCTGGCTGGTCCGGAGGCAATGGAACGCTATGCGTCGTTCGAATTCGTCCCTCCGGAGGACCGCAACGACCCGGTATGTCTCATGGCTAAGTTCACTGCCCTGTGCGATATACCCACCAATAACATTATCGAACGTTTCAACTTTTTCTCGCGGCGTCAGACTCCAGGGGAGCACGTTGACGCCTTCATTGCATCTTTAAGACATATGGCTCGGCGGTGCCGCCTTCAAACGATTACACCCGACGAGATGATCAGGGACGTCCTGGTCAACGGTCTCCTAAACTCTAAGCTGCGGGATGAGCTCCTGATGAAGCCTGACCTGTCGCTAACGGACGCCATACATGCCGCACGCATGGCCTCTGCTGTTGGCTCAGTATCTCGGCCGGCGCCCCAGGACATAAATTTCACCGGCCGCCGGCGATTGAATGACCCGCAGACCAGGGTCACCCCCTCCGCGCCCACTATGGTCACCCCTCGCAGATGCCCAAACTGCAACTTCTCGTCACACAGGTATAACGTTTGCCCAGCGCAGGGCAAAACTTGTAATTCCTGCGGGAGGCAGAACCATTTTTCTGCAGCTTGTCGTTCTCGTGGGAGACCTGTCCCTGCTCCTAGAGGGAGTCTAAACAACCTTGCGACCGATGATAGCGCAACCGGTTCCCGGTACCAACATGAGGAACTCCATGGCTCAGATACGACTTCCTCCCATGGAGACTCTATGCTGTTTTCGCTTTTGGGTGCACCTGCATTGATAACGGATCCATCCGTGCATGTTACAGTCAATGGACACTCCTTCCCTGCCAAGGTCGATACTGGGGCTTTTGCAAATGTTATGTCTGTGGGCCTCTTCGAGCAGATAAGCTCGGGGGAGAGGGTTACTCCTGACAACTCCCGCCTCCATGCCTATGGGGGAGGCGTTCTGATTGCCGTGGGAAAGGCAACGGTTATCTGTACTGTTCTGGAGACCTCTCGGCCCCTCACGTTCCTCCTGCTAGCATCTGACAACGTCACCCTGCTGGGCGCCCGTGCATGCCAGGACTTTGGTTTGGTCTCATTCCACCGCGACATCCACCTGGTGCAGGCCCCCATGGACCCCCTGATCGAGTACCCTGACCGATTTGATGACGTCCTGGGGAAGCTGCCCTGTGCCTACAAGATCGTTGTGGACCCGGGGGTCGACCCAGTGGTCAGACCGGCCCACCGTGTGTCTTTTGCCATGAAGGGCCGCGTGGAGTCCACACTACGTGGCATGGTGGACATGGGCATCCTCAAGGAGGTGAGTGCCCCCACCCAGTGGGTCTCCACCATGGTGGTCGCTGCCAAGAAGGACGCGAGCGAGATCAGGATCTGCATCAACCCCAAGGACCTGAACCTGGCTATTAAACGCCCGCACTACCCCATGCGGACGGTGGAGGACGTCGCGGCACAGGTCGGTCCAGCCACAGTTTTCTCGGTCCTGGATGCCAAGAGCTCCTTTTGGCAGATCCCGCTGGATGCACGTTCCTCCTTCCTGACCACCTTCAGCACACCGTTCGGCAGGTTCCGTTTCCTCCGCATGCCTTTTGGGATCAACTCGGCAAGCGAGGTTTTTCAGCGTACGATGGAGCAGCTGTTTGCTGGGTTGCCGTGCGCCATCATTGTGGATGACATCCTGGTGTACGGGAGGGACGTCGCTGAGCATGACCGACACCTCCGCCAAGTCCTGGACAAGGCTCGTGAGATCAATCTCAAGCTTAATCGAAGGAAGTGTCGGTTCCGCGTTGAGGAAGTCACCTACGTCGGCCACGTTTTCACGGCGGGGGGCCTGAAGCCAGACCCCGAGAAGACGGCGGCGATCACCAAAATGCCCGCTCCCACTGACGTGCCCGGCCTGCAGCGCTTCCTGGGCATGGTCAACTACTTGGGTAAGTTCATACCCGACCTCAGCGAACTGAGTGCCCCCCTGAGGGAGCTGACCAAGAAGGACAATGCCTGGGTCTGGCTCCCGCACCACCAATCGGCCTTCGTGGCCCTGAGGTCCAGACTCGCACGGACCCCCACTTTGCAGTTCTTCGACCTGAACAGGCCAATCGTCCTCACCTGCGATGCATCTCGGTTCGGCCTTGGTGCTGCCTGCCTGCAGCTCTACGACGACCGACAGCTGCCCGTCTCCTATGCCTCTCGCACAATGACCCCTGCTGAACAGCGCTACGCCCAGATAGAAAAGGAGCTCCTTGCCGTGGTGTTCGCGTGCTCCAAATTCAGAGACTACGTTCTTGGAAAAACTTTCACCATCGAAACTGACCACCAGCCGCTGGTCTCTATTTTAAACAAGCCCATCCACGCAGCCTCGTCCCGCTTGCAGCGAATGATGCTGCAGCTGCAGCGTTTCACATTCGAAATCGTGTACCGCAAAGGCAAGGAGATGTTCGTGGCAGACACTTTGTCCCGTGCCCCACTACCTTCCACTTCCCGCCATCCGTACGAATCGGCTGACCTGATGGTGTTGAACGTCAACATCGTTCCATCTTGGCAGATGCAGTCACTGGTCACACACACTGCCGCTGATCCGAACCTTCAACAGCTTGAGGGCGTCATCCGCCGTGGCTGGCCTGAACGACGGTCTTCCCTGCCGGCTGGTGCCGTGCCCTACTTCCTGGTTCGGGATGAACTGGTGCTGCACGCGGGCGTGGTGGTGAAGGGTCACAAGGTTGTGGTGCCGGCTGCGCTGCGAGATCACTACTTCCAGACTGCCCACAACGGACACCCAGGGGTGGAGGCCACGTTATCCCAGGCCCAAGCACAGTTTTACTGGCCTGGCATGGTCAAGGACATCCGGGACAGGGTCTCCGCCTGCGCTGCCTGCAACAGCCTATTACCTCATCAGCAGCGCCAGCCTCTCCTGCAGCAGCCGGCTCCCGAGTTGCCGTGGATGGCTGTTGCCGCCGATATTTTCGAGTGGCGTGGCAAACACTACCTGGTCCTGGTGGACTCCTACTCCAGCTGGTTCGAGGTGGACCTGCTGCCGTCCCTCACGTCTGCTGCCGTCATCGGGAAGCTTCGCCGCCACTTCTCTACCTTTGGTTCCCCGGTATCCCTCCAGTCCGACAACGGCAGCCAGTTTACCAGCGCGGAGTTTGCTGCTTTCGCCACCCGGTGGAACTTTCGCCACATCACCAGCAGCCCCGAGTACCCGCAAAGCAATGGACTTGCAGAGCGCGCTGTCCGCAGCGCTAAGGAACTGATGGAACGTTGCCGGCTTGACAGTTCGGACTTGTACCTTGCCCTCCTCAACCTCCGCAACATCTCCCGGGACCCCGCGCTCGGTTCCCCTGCCCAGCGCCTCATGTCCCGCACCACTAGACCCCCTATCCCCGTCTCCCAGCAATCCCTGCAACCAACGGCTCGGAGCCCTGCCGCTGTCAGGGAGCGCTTCACTGAAAAGCAGCTCATTCAGAAGCGCTCCTTTGACAAATCGTCCCGTCCCCTTCCACCTCTGTTCGCTGGCCAGGTTGTCCGGATGGAGTCCACCTCCGGTCACCACCGGCTGGCCGTGGTCGTCGGCAATGCTGACTCTCCACGGTCGTACCTGGTCAACTACGAGGGCACCGTGTATCGTCGTACCCGCCAGCACCTGATGCTGGTAAACGAGCCTGCACCGCCTCCCGCGGTCCCGTATTCACCTCCCGTCCAGTCCCCGGTGCCTGATGTGCCTCCTGCTCCGGTACATCCGCAGTCGCCCCAGCCCCCTTCCCCTCCCTCGCCTGCGCGTGTATCGCTTCCCAGTCCTCCTCCTTCCCCTGGTTCCCCAGCCTCTGTACCCGCACCCGTCCAGGCTGTTCCTTCGACCGGAGGGGATGGTGGGTTGCGCACCCGCTCTGGGAGAGTGGTCAGGCCGCCTGTCCGGTACGGTGTGTACGAGTAGTCTGTGTTGTGCTGCATTCTATCTGCTCCCTGCTTGTAGTTTGAGCCTAGCGCATGAGCCGTGGTCACTTTTGTTTCCAAGAGGAAGGATGTAGATCAGTGCATGTTCCTTTAACATAGTGACCTCACCACTACTAACCACTCCCCATTGTCTCTTGTATAATTGTAGCTTCCCCACCTCCAGCTCGCTCTCTAGTTCCGGTGATGACCACGGACAGCTAGGGCATAACATGTGTGTAGTGAAATTAATAAACAATATCCAGTAAAAGACTCTGTGTGCAAAGGACGTCTCTTTACAGACTTGTACTAATCCATAACATTGGTTTTCATTTGCTTATTGGCTACGAACACATTCGCTCCAGCCCTGTTTTAACGTAATGAGCTGTCCTCACTTTTTTTAATGGTGTACAGGGTCGTGGAGGTTCATATCTTTTTGCAAGCGTAAATTACTTCTCATCACAAGTCACTCTGCAACTTGTATCCGAAAGTCAACACCCATATATCGGTTGTACAATGCTTTCAACATCTATCCAGTCCAGGTCTCGCAGACTCCTACATTTGCAATGTCATTCAATTCACTTGTATTCTTCCAAACTGCACAGCGTAGATGATGTGATCAATTGTGGTTCCTTTGGCAGCTCCTTCATCCGAGAGATAAAGCTCAACTTCGGTCTCTACATCGTATTTTAAGTAAGGAATGCCTTCCTTAAATATATAGTGTCAGGGCATAATATTCTGCGAATGAGGTGCGAATAAATGGTATTTAGTAAATGGATAGCATAGACATATATAGGTGCTTGGCCAGTTTCTCTACTGTGCTACACTCTGACCCTGTCCAGTTGCTCCGTTTGTGGTATTACCGTCAGTAGTTAGAGCAGGGCTTCGCTGCCGTTTTTTGTATGGGCCAAGCTATAGGTAGAGACTAGGACGTTATTCCTTGGAGCGCATGAAGCTGAGAGGAGCTATATAGGTGTATAAGGGGAACAGATTGGGTGAATGCGCAGTCTTTTACCCAGCAAGGGGAATCAAAAATCAGAGATCATAGGTTTATGGTGGGAAGGGAAGATTTACAAGGAACCTGACGGGAAGACTTTATACTCAGACGGCGATCTGTGCACAGAACGAGCTATCAGAGGAGTTCGTTGAGATATGTTGATTCGAAGCTGGCATTTGTAAGGTCACAACGTTTGGAAATATAACTGCCATCTCGAAAGTAGTAAGAGATAAATAGGTGACTAACTTTCGCTATTTTCAAAGTTCCATGTCCATAATGGGGTAGAGGGAATTTAATAGTACCCTAGCCTATGGAGGGAACGTTTATAAGCCATATAGAGCAGACAATGAAATTATTCCTAAGTTTGGTGATGCGCGCTTTCAATCATCTCCACCATTTGCCGGATTGGAGTAGGGGAAAGAAGAACTGAGCGGGATTGGCCAAGTCTTTGATTATGTTGAGTGTTTGGATAATGTTATGCAGCGTGGAGTGTAGATGGATAATATGAGTGGTTTGGTCTCTGTGATATTTACAACCCTCTGCAATTTCTCGCGGTCTTGGCAGAATTGTTCCCAATCCAAGGAGCTATGCAACGTGACAATACGCTTGTTGCTGTACTTTTCCAAGGTTAACAAGAGACATGACAATTGTCTTTTTGTTTTCGTTTGTGTGCCGCATCAGGCGCCACTCCACGTCAGAGTGGCGAGATTCACAGGAAACTGAAGGGAGGAATTTACACTTCAACGGTGGTGGGTACATGGGACACGTAGTCGGCGGAGTTCGTTGGGAAGTGTTCTACAGCTAGAGTGTTTGGAAATGCAGACGCCAATTAGACAGTAGCAAGAAATAACTAGGTAACTGTTGAGCAGGAACTAATTCTGCAACAATATTCAGGTGCGCCGGCGAGCAGCACCGATGATGGCGTGCTTTTTTTTTTTGAAAATTGATACCATACTGCATGTTTTTCGTCAATGTCGGAGTTTTGTTGAGATCATTGACTTCTGAAATAACATATATTCCTTCTCTCCGTGGATATCTTCTGTCATCTGAGTATATCCGACTTCCTCTTGTATTTCAGATGCGGGGGAATTAAGATGGCCCGCAACCCAGTATCAGCATTTCTTTTGTTTTCTTAAACCCGTCCCCAGGCTTCACCTTCTCTTTGCGCTGTGTCCAACAGTCCATTTATGTGTCTCGTAGACAATGTCAGTGAGCATCGCAGTACGGACTTTCCCGGTCTGACCAGAGTTGTTCTTTACCTCAGGTCATCTGGTCAGGTTGGGTCTATTATTATCACATGTAACGAGGTGCAGTGGAAAGCTTTATTTTGCATGCTATTCACTCAGTTCAAATATTCCACGCACACAAATAATCAGTGTTAAGCCAAGTGCAATAGATTGGGTGGAGGGGAAATACAGAATGAAGAATATAGTTCATGATGCAGAATATCTTTCTGAAGTAGTTTTATTATTTCTACCAAACCCCGATTTGTCCGGGTATTTGGAATAATTAACAATATTTTCTCAAGCCACCTTGCATAATTCCGGTCCACCGTTCTACTTTGAGCTGCGTCTTTACAATTGGAGAACTGGAGATCTGTACGAACCCAAATCGTTCATTGACCCCCGAGGTAAAATTGGGGTCATGCCGATGTGCATTGGTAAAAGGATTAATGATACAATGCTTCTATTAACTATGAGGCCTCCTTGGTTTGCAAAGGTACAAAAAAATAAGTTGAAAGGTGCATTGAGATTCAGGTTTCAGGGCCAGGTTTATTATTACCACGTGTATCGAGGCGCACGAATAACGTTGCTTTACACGCGATCCAAAGAGATTAAATACGCCATACAGATATTATCAGTTCAAACTCAATAACAATAGATAAAGCAAAGGGAAGATACGGAATGCAGAACATAATTCGCAGTATGGTGGCGCATCTGTTCCATAGACAACTATTCGCCATGGAGTAGTGACCGTACTATTGTGAAGGCGCCAAGGTAGACGATCTGGTCAACTGTCGGTCCTTCGAAGGCCCCTTTTTTCGAGGGATAAATCAAGACTTCAATCTATGCATCGAATTGGAGATACGTATCGCGATATTAAAATGAGATAACGACAAAGCAGTATAGTCTATGGAGCATGTGCTGGTAAATGGGACTTATTAATTGGAAATCATAGGCTAAGATAGTTGCTGGGCTGTTTCTCTGTCGTGTGACTCGTGGCTCTCGGTTCCGTCTATGTAGTTTTTTCCCATTTGTGGTATCACCGTCGTTAGTTAAAGCAAGGCTTCGCTCACAATTCTTTGTATGGCCCGAGCTCTGGGCAGAGTTACTTTCTATACTCCTTGGATGGCAGGAGCCTGGGGTAATCTTAGAAAGGTGTATGAATCGTGAGAGGAATAAATAGTGTGGATGCACTATGTCATTTATCCAGAATGGGGAATCAAATAACAGAGGTCAGAGGGTTAAGTTAAGAGAGGCAAGATTTACAAGGAACTGGAACGGAAGGCCTTTACACTCAGATGGTGATGGGTATAAAGATCCAGCTTTCAGAAATGTTAGTTGACATATGTTGAAGATAGCTCGTTTATACAGCCACAACATTTGGAAAATAGCCACCAAATCGGTTTGAGCAATAAGTAAGCATTATCGGCTATTCCCATTTCTATTGTCCGGCTTGAACTAATTTTGCAGCAATGTTCAGGTGCGATGGCAATGTAATTTCCAGTCCAACTCAGGTGCGTTTGAGTTGTGCGAATTATGCATTTGTTTTGGAATATCAGTTATTTTGTGAGGTCACTCACTTCGGATAATCGATACGTTTTCGTTACTCCACGGGCGTCATCTCAGTCTTCTGCGTTTATTTTGCTGTACTTTTGTATTTCAGATATCCCGGCAATTACTATGGTCCACAATTCAGTTTCAGCACTTAACTGTATTCTGCCTCCTGTCCCCGTTCCTCATCTTCTCTTCGCTTTGTCCAGCATTTTTTTGTGCTTATCGACTATTCATCGCTTTCTCTTGCATATCAACACCATCTTTGTCACATCTACTATCTTTGTCTCCTTCATTGTACGAACATTCCCGCTCTGATGACGGTTGTTTGATGTCAAATTGTTAGGTTAGGGACGGTCTATAAATGTCACATGTATCGAGGAACAGTGAAACGCTTATCTTTACGTGCTCTTCACTCAGATCAGATATACTGCACAGCTCAAACTCAAATGCATCAGAGAGAGCAAAGAGCAAGAGACAAAATGCAGAATAGTCCCGCGAGTTTGATGATAAGCTTGGATGATACAGTGCAATTTAAGGCAGAACCTTAGTCTCTAAATAGGTGTCTTAGGTAAGTGCCAGGTGATCTGGGGATGTGTAGGGCGAGGGCGATGTCATTGTCCGTGGACTTGTTGTGGCGGTAGGCGAACTGCAGTGGGCCAAGGCCTCTGGGTAGACTGGATTTAATGCGTTCCATAACAAGCCTCCCAAAGCATTTCATGATGGTGAATGCCAAGGCCACTGTTCGGTAATCGTTTCAACTTGAGGTCTTGCGTTTCTTCGGCACCAAAATGATAGTGGTCTTCTCGATGCAGCTGTGTACCTGAGCGCGGAGTAGGGAGAGGATAAAGATGTACGCGAATACACGTATTAGCTGTTCCGCGCAGCTTCTAAAGACACGGCTAGGAACTCCGGCTGGACCTGTTGCTTTTCGTGGGTTTACCCACAGGAAGGCCGCTCTAACATCAGCAACAGCCAACCTGGGGAGAGGTACAATGTAGTTTGAAGAGCCAGGTGTCACCGCCCTGTTGTCCTTCAGCTCGAAGCGGGCATAGAAAGTATTCAGTTCATCTGTTTGGCTTGCACATCACCAATGATGTTGCTGAACATTCTTTGCATCCAGTTATCTTAATCAGACCGTGCCACATTCTCCGTGTGTGACCCAGAGATTGTACTAGGATGCAAGTTTGAACCGGTATTGCCTCTTGGCATCCTTGATAGCTTTGCGGAGACCACAGCGTGGCTCCTTAGACCGCTTGGGATCGTTTGACTTGTGTGCATCGGACCTGTGAATATACATCCATGGTTTCCGATTGGGGAGCACTCGGATTGACTTCGGCGGCACAATCTTCCACTCACTTGTTGATGAAGTCAGTCACGGCAGAGGCGCACTCTTCAGGTTAGCTGCAGAATCCCTGACTGCTGACTTAAAGCAGTCGCGTAAGATGTCATCCGCGTCCGTTGTCTATCTTTTTACAACTCTCTGCATCGGATCCTCCTGCTTCAATTGTTGCTGCTTGTTGGCAGGGAGCAGAAGCACAGCTCGGTGCTCAGATTTCCCTAAAATGTGTCCGAGGGACAGGGCGACAGGGAACAATCCCTACAGGATGGATGAGGCGAGCCTGGACGTGGGAACACATAGAATGTACTGAAGGGTCACAGTGGAACTGGTCAATGCTGAGTAATGTTCCTAGCTCCAGTTTGCTCGTTGTATTGTTTATTTACAAGGGTGGATGGACGTATGTTCCTGTGTGTATCTTCTCACACACCGTGGAAGTTATTCGATGGAGTCCATCAGGAGCACACATAGAGACAGGAACACCAGCAGATAGAGTCCGGAAACATAAAAAGATAGAGACATGGATACTCACAGAGAGAAGTAGGAACATTCACGGAAACAGACAGAACCCTCCCCTAATTCTACGTAGGTTTGCCTTCTCCTGATTTCCCATTTGCGGGCGCACTCCCCTATTTCCACATTTACAGTTTCCCTCCGCTAATGTCATATTTGTTGTTTATCCACCCGCCACACTTCAATAACGGTGCACCCGCAAATCCCCATTTGTGGTGCCCTCCCATAATTGACCATTTACCGGTGCTCTCCCGTAATTACCATATATAAGGACCTTCCCCTGAATGACTATTTAATGCGGTGCCCCAAAATTGATCAAGCCCCTAATTTGAGTAGTTGAGTGTATAACCCAGTACCGTCGATAGAATGCACAGAAAAACAAGTGAGAAGATTTGTGATCGGTTCTGAGGATGGTCTGTTTCCGCACTGTATCTCTAAACCAAGTTTAGACTATGGCAAAGGCCAGTGGTCAGCAGGTGATGGAAGAGGAAAACAAATATCTTCCACCAACACAGAAAAATAAGTTTTGTATCAAAAGAGAATAGAGATACAGAATCTGGAATCCTGCAACAGAACGCTCGAGGAACTCAGCTGGTCAAGCAGGTCTGTGAAAGCAACAGGTCTCATTCGACGTTGCGGGCCGATTCCCAGTGAGGTCGAGCACAGGTAACTGAATTATTATAAAGTAGGTAAAGCTATAATGGGGACAGGCAGGGAGAACATGGAAGGTGCTGTGTAGCATAGCGTATGATTGAGGGTCGGAATGAGATGTTCCGTCTATCTGTTCGGGAGGACGTGATGAAGGTCCTGATGGAACAAATGGGAAGTGAGGAGAAAGATTCCACAGAGGGAAATAGACAGAGGGAGGGTGGGGGACAGACTGACGACACTGGGTGTGAACATATTGTCTGGATGTTGTGGTCTGCCCTAGTTAATTGTGGAAAGCTGCAATAAATATAGGAGCAAAGCGGTCCTGCTGCAGTCGTGTAGGGCCCTGGTTAGACCACATCTGGAGAATTGTGTGCAGTTTTGCTCTCCTAATTTGTGGAAGGACATCCTTGCTACTGAGGCATGTGCAGCGTAGTTTCCGGAGGTTAATCCCCGGGATGGCGGGACTGTCGTAGGAGCAAAGATTGAAGACTGGGCTTGTCTTCACTGGAATTTAGAAGGATGCGAGGGGATCTTATAGAAACGTATAACATTATGAATGAACTTGACAAGCCAGATACAGGATTTTCCCCCCCAAATGTTGGGGGAGTCCAGAAACAGGGGCCACATTCTAAGAATAAAGGGAAAGCCATTTAAAACTGAGGTGATAAAAAAAACATTTCAGCCAGAGAGATGTGAATTTGTGCAATTCTCTGCGACAGAAGGCAGTGGAGGCCAATTCAGTGGATGAATTTAAAAGAGTTTTGGATAGAGCTCGAGGGGATAGTGGAATCAAGCGATATGGGGAGAAGGCAGGCACGGGTTACTGAGTGTGGGTGGTCAGCCATGATCACAATGAATGGCGGTGCGTACAGGCTCGAAGGGCCAAATGGCTTCCTCCTGCACCTATTTTTCTATGCTTTCATGGGTTTACCGGGAATAGCTGACGGGTGGAGAATTCCATCCCGGATCCAGGCACCAGCTCACAGTGAGTGATAATTGGCCATGGAACACATGTAACTGAATTAAAAATTCTTGCTTTTTATTAATGTGTGCTGATTGCGATCTGAACAAAATCTCCGCTGCTCCAGGGAGGCGGATTGCCCATGGTTTGGGCAAACTGCGGTGACCGGTAATCAAACCCTGGCCGACTGCTTAGCAGGCAGCTGGTGTGCTGTGATCAATAACTGAAGAAAGCAGACGCACAACAGCATGTATTTCCCCAGATTCCAGAGCAGCAGTAGTGACGATCAGAGGCACCAAATTTAGAAAAGGAAATGCGGGAACTACCCACTGCTAGAAATTATCCCCAAATGATCAATTGATTGACTGCTGGGTAGCAGTTCTCGTTCTGTACACGGGATGTCCCCATTATCCAAAAGCTGGAAGTTGGGCAACGCCCAGGAATTGTTCACCCGGGATGGAACTAAAATGAGAGTCAGCGCTTCAGTGACTGAGGAACTAAAAATAGAACTTCGCACAGCTCGCAACAGTTGACAACTTGAATCTTTGATAGAAAATGTTATTTTCAAGCAAGTGCGGTTCGTTTCTAAATTATGCCCAACCGCGGAAAAGCAATCAGAGGCCAATTCGCGACTCATCCCGGCTGTCTTCCAGTCACTCAATTCCATTCTGTTTATAGATATCGAGTCAACCAGCATGACGGAAAACCACATGGAACAAGCTGACTATGCCACGAAGTAGTTCAGCTAGTTTAGTTCAGTGGGACTGAAGGCTGATAAATTCTCAGCGCCTGATGGTCTGCATCACAGAGTACTCAAGGAGATGGCTCTAGAAATCATGGACGTATGGGTGATCATTTTCCAATGTTCAATAGATTCAGGATCAGTTCCTGTGGATTGGAGGGGAGCGAATGTTATCACATTTTTCAAGAAAGGAGCGAGGGAGAAAACGGGGAATTATAGACCAATTAGCCTGACATCGGTGGTGGGGAAGATGTTGGAGTGAAATATGAAATAAGTAATTACGGCGAATTTGGATAGCAGTAAAAAATTGGTCCAAGTCAGCATGGATTTATGAAGGGGAAATCCTGTTTGACTAATCTTCTGAATTTTTTTGAGGATATGACAAGTAAAATGGATGAAGGAGATATGGTGGATATATTGTATCTAGACTTTCAGAAAGGCTTTGATAAGGTCCCACACGGGTGATTGGTGAGTAAAATTAAATGAGAGATACCAGAGGGTAATGGTTGACAATTGTATGTCAGGTTGGAGGCCAGTGTCTAGTGGAGTACCCCAAGGATCTGTGTTGGGTCCACTGTTGTTTGTCATTTACATTAATGATCTGGATGATGGTGTGGCAAATTGGATTAGTAAATATGCAGATGATACTAAGATAGGTGGTGTAGTTAATAATGAAGTAGAGTTTCAGTGTCTACAGAGAGACTTGGGCATTTTGGAAGGGTGGGCTGAAAGCTGGCAGATGGAGTTTAATGCTGATAAGTGTGAGGTGCTGCATTTTGGTAGGACAAATCAAAATAGGACGTACAGGGTAAATGGTAGGGAATTGAGGAATGCAGTGGAACAGAGGGATCTGGGAATAACTGTGCATTGTTCCCTGAAGGTGGAATCTCATGTGGATAGGGTGGTGAAGAAGGCGTTTGGTATGCTTGCCTTTATAAATCAGAGCATCGAATATAGAAGTTGGGATGTAATGTTAAAATTGTACAGGGCTGGTGAGGCCGAATCTGGAGTATGGTGTGCAGTTCTGGTCGCCAAATTATAGGAAGGATGTCGACAAAATGGAGAGGGTACAGAGGAGATTTACTAGAATGTTGCCAGGGTTTCAGCACTTAAGCTACAGAGAGAGGTTGAACAGGTTGAGTCTTTATTCTTTGGAGCGTAGAAGGTTGAGGGGGGACTTCATAGAGGTTTTAAAAAATTTAAGAGGGACGTACAGAGTTGACGTGGGTAGGCTTTTCTCTTTGAGAGTGGGGAAGATTCCAACAAGGGGACATAGCTTCAGAATTGAGGGACAAAAGTTTAGGGGTAACATGAGGTGTAACTTCTTTACTCAGAGGGAGGTGGCTGTATGGAATGGGCTTCCGGTGGAAGTGGTGGAGGCAGGCACGATTTTATTATTTAAGAGTAAATTGGATAGGTATATGGATAAGAGGGGATTAGAGGGTTATGGTCTGAGAGCAGGTAGATGAGACTAGGTCAGAGAGAGTCGTTGGCGTGGACTGGTAGGGCCGAACGGGCCTGTTTCCGTGCTGTAGTTGTTATATGGTTATATGGTTATATGGTATTGGGGTAGGGTGTTGATATGGCAGACAATTGGTTTGCAGACAGGAAGCAAAGAGTAGGAATAAACGGGTCCCTTTCAGAATGGCAGGCACTGGCGAATGGAGTGCCGCAAGGCTCGATGCAGGGGCGCAACTATTTACCATATATATTAATGATTTGGATGATGGAATTAGAAGTAACACTAGCAAGTTTGCAGATGACACAAAGCTGGGTGGAGGTGTGAACTGTGAAGAGGATGTTAGGAGGTTGCAGGGTGACTTGGACAGGTTGAGTGTGTGGGCAGATGCAAGGCAGATGCAGTATGACGTAGATAAATGTGGGGTTATCCACTTTGGCGGCGAAAACAAATAGGGAAATTATTATCTCAATGGTGTCAGATTCGGGAAAAGGAAAGAACCAGGGGCCACTGTCTAAGAATAAAGGGGAGGCTATTTAAAACGGAGGTGCAAAAAAAAATCACCCAAATAGTTGTGACTTTGTGGAATTCTCTGCCAGAGAAGACAGTGGAGGCCAAATCACTGGATGCATTTAAAAGTGAGTTGGACAGAGCTCTTGGGGCTAGTGGAATCAAGGGATATGGGGAGAAGGCAGGCACGGGGTACAGATTGTGGATGATCAGCCATGATCACAATGAATGGCGATGCTGTCTCGAATGGACAAATGGTCACCTCCTGCACCTATTTATCTATGTTTCTATGTCTCTAATATCCGTTCACTATCTGCCGTCCATTTAATCGACCGGGGCAATTCACCGCAACCATTGTGTCGGCGTTCCACATACCACACAAAGCCAACACCAAGGTGGCAGCGGATGAATTATACTCGGTCATCAACTCTCTTTAAGAACCAAACCCTATGGTACTGTTCATCATTTGCGATGAACTCAACCAATCTAGCCTCAGGAATGCACAGGTAACTAAAACCAACATCTCTCTCTCTCCCAGCCCATCCCCCTCGGCAGGGCTTAAGCACTGTGGCCTACACGACCAGTAAGTATGCCTGCCGTTCCATTTGTCGCTCTCGTTTGTCATCCGATCATCTATTGGTGGTGCTCCTGCTGGCTTTCAGAAAGATTTAAGAACGAAGCACCAACGAAACGCGCAACACAGCAGTGGTCTGAGGAGACCAGGGGTCTCCATTAGGTAAGCCCTCGGTCGATGAAGTGGAACTCTTATTAAGCTATTTGCAGTTTTACAGAGCGAAGGCACAGTAATCGGTCCGATTGGATAAGCGTTGGGGAACGTTGAGTCGTAATATAAAGGCGAATTATCAGGAAATCAAATCAATCGAAGTCCGGGCTGCATAAAAAGACTGTGGCAAACCACAGTAATCAGCAGTTAATGGACGACGAAACAAATCTCCGTCATCAAACAATATAAATCTTTCATGTCAAAGGAGAATACAGATGCTGTAATCTTGAATAAGGAGACATAACTCAGCGGATCATGCAGCATCCGTAGATGCAGCTGACGTAAGTTGAAGATTCGGGGCCATGAGACGGAGCACACGGCATCAATGATTAGAAAGTTGGAAAGTAAATGATGGGGCCGATCAGTGGCAACATGTGAATGTTCCTGTGTAGCGTAGTGCATGGCTGGGGATCAGAGTGAACATGTTCCGTCTGCCTGTACGGGAGGACTGGATGAAGCTCATGAAGGAACAGATGGGGAGTGAAGAGAGAGGTTCCACTGAATGGAATAGACAGAGAGCGGGTGGTGAACAGAGTGACGTCACTTGGTGTTAAATGTTATCTGGGCATGTTGGGATCTGTCCTTGTCTGGGGTGGGAATCTGCAATAAAGGGATCAGGAAGATGCACTTTCGTATACAGGGCAACGGATCATGAATGGAAATTCCATCCCCGATGCAAAGACGACCTCACAGTGAATAATAATTGCCTATGGGATCCATTTTTACTCCAGAACACCTTCCTTCATCATTTATAGGTTCAAGGTGAATGTGGCAAAGTTTAGTAGGAACCTGATGGGTAACTTTTTCACGCAAAGGATGGTGGATGTATGGAACAAGCTGCCAGAGGAGGTGGTTGAGACAGGGACTGTCCAAACATGTAAGAAGCAGTTAAACAAGTACATGGATCGGACAGATTTGGAGGCATATGGGCCAAACGCGGCCAGGTGGGACTGGTGTAGCTGGAACATGTTGGCCGGTGTGGGCAAGTTGGGCCAAATGGCCTGTTTCCACTCTGTATCATTCTATGAATCTATGAATCTAATTGCTATCGGAATTAAGTATCTGTGCTCTCTGAAGGCAGATTTCCCGTGCATTGGGAATGTTGCGGTGATCGGAATTGAACCCCGGCCACCTGCACGGGATGCAACTGGTGAGGCACAGTTGCCGATTGATGAAAGGATTCGCACAAATAGCACAGTGTTTCCCCCGGAGCGGGAGAGGGAATAATGACAATCTGATGCAAAAACTCAGGAAACATAAAATCAGAAAACATGCGAGGATTTCCCACGGAATGATATCGCGCGTCCGGACGCCGTGAGACCAGCGGTCCGCGGTCTGTCGAGGGAAGTGTTCGGTTTCATCACGAAATGCACGTGACGGCTGTTTTACAATAGAGACATTTAGGTCTCGTCCTAATCAGAAGCCTTAGATGAAAAGGGAGATTCACACTTAGTTAATGTCCTGATCTGAGGCTTTGAAGTAAGATGACCCTGAACGGAACACGAAGGACAAGTGTGATCTCCGCAAGTCAAACAGGGATAAGAGGATTCCAAATCAGGCTGGGGGCTCAATTCAAGCAAGCGGATGCCTGGCGACTGCATTGGCTCTGATGACCACCACTGTTTACGAGCCGAACAAATCATTTCTACTGTTGGATACCCGCTTTGAACAGGGAAACACTGTTTCATCAATGCGTATTCACCCGCCACCCGATGGTTCTGTCTAATACATCCCGATGGCAGAGATCATAAAGCATGGAGACATATAGCGCGGAAACAGGCCGTGCCGCCCAACATCCACGTGTCGATTAAATTGACCATCTAATCTAATTCGGTTTGCCCATATCCCCGAAAACCTTTCCAAACCGTGTACCCGTCCAAATGTCCTTCACATTGTGTGTGCCTCAGCATGTTTCTGGGCAGGTCGTTTCACATTTCCTCAACCCTCTGAATGAAATCGTTGCCCCTCACGTTTATATTAAACATTAACACCTCTCACCTTAAACCCATGCCCTATCGTGCTTGATTTTCCTACCCTGTTAAAAAGATTGTGCATTCACTCCATTTGCTCCCCTCATACCCTTTTCGCCTGTAGAGGTCACCTCTCAGGCCCCTGTGCTCCTAGGAATAAAGTCCAAACCTGTCCAACCAAGCCCTGTAGCCCAGGCCCTCGAGTGCTGGCATAATTTTCATCAATCAAGCATGATGGCATCTTTCACGAAGATCAATTCTCGGTGAGCGGTCGGTCCGAACGAACCATCTGGTCCGGTTTTGAAATCGTGCGCCTTTCAACGTATTCGCCGCCATCTGTAAACATTGGTTTGGTGTCAGTTGCAAACATACTAACTATGGGCGCACAGGTAGAGTTGCTGCCTTACAACGCTGGCAGCTGAAGACCCGGGTTCGATTCCGACTACGGTGCTGTCTGTTCGCAATGCGTACGTTCCCCCGTGAGTTTTCTCCGAGATTGTTGGTTGCCTTCCACACTCCAAAGACCTACAGGTTTGTAGTTTAATTGGCTTGGTATGAGCCAAGTGCATGTAGGATTGAGTTAATATGCGGGGATCGCTGGTTAGGGCGGACTCGATGGGCCGAAGGGCCTGTTTCCGCGCTGTAAGTTTAGACTGTGGCAAAGGACAGTGATCAGCAGGTGATGGAAGAGGATAAAACAAATATCTTCCACCGACCCAGAAAAAAAGTTTCGTATCAAAAGGGAATAAAGATATTAAACCTGGAATCTTGAATCTTGGAGGAACTCAGCTGGTCAAGCAGGTCTGTGAAAGCAACAGGTCTAATTCGACGTTTCGGCCCTATTTCCAGTGAGGTAGAGCACAAGGAGCTGAATTATTATAAAATAGGTAAAGGGTTCACTGAGATTGTCAGGAAAGAACATGGGATGTGCTGCGTAGCATAGCGTATGGCTGAGGGTCGGAATGAGATGTTCCGTCTATCTGTTCGGGAGAACAGGATGAAGGTCCTGACGGAACAAATGGGAAGTGAGGAGCAAGATTCCACACAGAGGGAGTGGGGGACAGACTGACGACACTGGGTGTGACCATATGTCTGGATGTTGAGGTCTGCCCTAGTTAATTATGGAAAGCTGCAATAGCGGAGGATAGCGGAGTCAGGGGGTATGGGGAGAAGGCAGGAACGGGGTACGCATTGCGATTGATCAGCCATGATCACATTGAGTGGTGGTGCTGGCTGGAATGGCCGAATGGCCTACACCTGCACCTATTGTCTATTGTCTATAATATGAGAGCGAGCAGAAAAACGCACTAATGCAAAT
This sequence comes from Rhinoraja longicauda, assembly GCF_053455715.1. Lineage (NCBI taxonomy): Eukaryota > Metazoa > Chordata > Chondrichthyes > Rajiformes > Arhynchobatidae > Rhinoraja > Rhinoraja longicauda. Next base: position 158,184 of record NW_027601306.1, read on the forward strand.
GGCATGTTGGCCTTCATAACGAGAGGATTTGAGTATAGGAGTAAAGAGGCCCTTCTGCAGTTGTATCGGGCCCTGGTGAGACCACTACTGGAGTTTGTAACGATTGGGCTTGTCTTCACTGGAATTCAGTAGTAGCTGGCTGGCCTGATAACTAGATGGCTGGATAACCAGTGAGCCAGATTTCTAGCCAATAGGATGGACAGATAGCAACATAGTTTGCTACCTGGGTAGCTAGCTACCCGCATTGCATAACTCGAAAGCTAGATAGCTGGATGTGTAGATAGCTGAATAACTAGATTGCAAGATCGCTAGCTAGAGATATAGGCAGCTCTCTGTGTGGTGCGCTCCCTCTCTCGCGAGGCCCACAGAGGGAAATCTAGTCATATCTAGGTTTGTAGATAGCTACCTTGCAAGCTGAAATGACAGATAGATCGCTCACGCCGGCTATATATCTAGATGTCTGGATGACTAGATGGCTAAATTGCTTTCTGGCTAGTCGTTTGGAAGGCTAGCTGGCTACTTGGGAAATTGGTCAGATGGGAAGGTGGCTCGCTGGGTAGATGGCGAACTGAATAAAGCCAGATGGCTGGGTGGTCAGATGGCGAGATGGCTTGATGAGTAGATGGCTAGAAGGCTTGATGGCCAGCTGGCTAGATAGCTACATAGCTTAGCAGCTAGCTAGATAGATAGACGACTATATGGCTAAATGGCTAGATAGCTAGGTAGCAATAGGAGGTAGGTAGAGAGCTAGATATCCAGTTTAAGAAATAAATAGCTTGATTCATTGCTACAGAGATAATTGGATAGATAGCTTTATAATTAAATCACTAGATGGCTCGTTAGACTGCTAGCTAGATAGCTGGAAAGCTAATAGGTGGATTGCTAGCCAGCAGGATAGATAACTAGGTAGGTAGCTAATTATATAGCTAACTAGATAATAAGATAGCTCGCTTGGCAAATTCCGAGAAGACTAAATAGCTATATAGCTGGGTGGATAGCTAGATAAGGAGATAGATAGACAGATAGATAGATACCTATTTAGTCTGTTAGCTATAGAGCTAGACAGCTGGACGAATTGTCAAATTGATAGGTAGCAGGCTCCCTACAGAGGTGGATAGCTGTTTAGCTAGTTAGCATGACAGCTAGGAAGCTGGATATCAAGTTATATAGATTGATTACCAGCGGGAAAGAGAGCCAGATAGCGTGTTAGCTTTCTAGATAGCCAAATACCTGCATTGCTAGATAGCTTGAACACTAGACAGATGGATGGTGTGACAGCTGGATCTCTGCATTGCAAAAATAGTTGCGTAGGCAGCTTTTTGTGGAGTGCGGTATCTCGCTCGCTCGCTCTCGGGAGGGGGGGTGAAAGGGAAAACGAGAGAGACCTATTTCGATCTAGCTAGATAGCTCATAAATCGCTATAAAACTCTCTTGCAATCTGGCTCGTGAGCTATCTACTGGTATAGCTGGCTAGATGCCTAGCTCACTAGCCATCTTGCAAAGCTCCATCAAGCTAAACCGCTATCTGGCCGCCAAAGCTGTTGGCTCACAATCTAGTTATCTAGTTATCTATCTCTCTAGCCATCAGGCAAGTTAGTGACCTAGTTATGTTGCTACCAAAAGAGTTAGCTCTTTACCTATCAATCCAGCTATCTCGATAACTGGATTGCTAGCCAGCAGGATAGATTGCCAGATAGCGTATGAGCTGTCTCGATAGCAAGATAGCGAGGTACCTAGATAGCTATCGACATACATTGCTAGACAGCTAGAAAGATGGATAGCTGGATATATAGATAGTAAGATAGCTATCTCGCCAGATAGGCTGCACTTTGAGGGCACTCTCTCGCTCATCCTCAGTGGGCCTCGTGAGAGAGGGAGATCTCGTCTGAACTAGCTGGATAGATAGCTGCCTAGCAAGGGAGACAGCGAGACAGTTAGATCGCTAACTAAATGGCTATATGTTTAGATAATTAGCTAAGATGGGAAGATGGCTGGTGGCGAGATCGCTAGAAAGTTAGATGGCTATTTGGCGAGCCGGTTAGAAAGCTAGCTGGGGAGAGGTAAAAGGACAGGTGGTGGTCGAGGGGGGAGGTAAAGGGACAGGTGTTGGTCGGGGGGGGGGGTAAAGGACCAGGTGTAGGTCGAGGGGGGAGTTAAAGGGACAGGTGTAGTTCGAGGGGGGAGTCCCTTTACCTCCCCCCCGCGACTCCATGCAAGGACCAAATCAGTCTTTCCACGTGAGGCAGAGGTTCACCTGCACCTCCTCCAAACTCATCAACTGTATTCGCTGTTCCAGGTGTCAACTTCTCTACATCGGCGAGACCAAGCGCAGGCTTGGCCATGGTTTCGCTGAACACCTCCGCTCAATCCATCTCACCCAAATTGATTTCCCGGTGGCTCAGCTCTTCAACTACTCCTCCCCTTCCCAATCTGCCCTTTCTGTCCTGGGCTTCCTCCATTGTCAGTCAGAATAAGGCCCAGCGTAAATTGGAGGAACAGCACCTCATATTTCGCTTTGGCAGTTTATACCCCAGCGGTATCAACATTGACTTCTCTAACTTCAGATAGTCCCTGCTTTCCCTCTCAATCCCCTCCCCCTTCCCAGTTCTCCCACCAGTCTTCCTGTCTCCGTCTATATCTTATCTTTGTCCAGTCCCGTCCGCAGACATCAGTCTGAAAAAGTGTCTCGACCCCCGAAACGTCACCCATTCCTTCCCTCCTGAGATGCTGCCTGACCCGCTGAGTTACTCCAGCATTTTGTCTACCTTAGCTAGATAGCTAGTTGGGTAGATATATACAACTATATTGATAGCTACAGATCGAGATGGCTAGATAGCCACATAGTTAGATAGCTAGACAGCTAGATAGCTAGAGATATAGCGTGGCTCATAGCAATTAGCTGCATAAAGAGATAGCTAGACTGCGTCGGGAATCGCATTTCTGCACACATTTTCTCATGTCATTTGTAAAAGTTTTGACGTCGTCGTTCGTGTCAATTGTCGAATCCTTGAATAGCGACCAGTGTTAGAGCTCTAGGGGCGAGCGGAATCAAGGGATTTGTGGAGAATACAGCCAAAGGTTACTGATTGTGCACGATCAGCCATGATCACAGTGTATGGCGGTGCTGGCTCGAAGGGCCAAAGGGCATCCTCCTGCAACCATTTTCTGTTTTCTCTGTCTATAGACTCGGTCCAATCCCTGAGTTAGTAATGAGTTCATAAGTTCATACGCCATTTGAGTAAGTCACTAGGCTCACCGAGTCTGATCCGCCATTCGATCATGGCTGCCCTATCTTTCCCACTCAAACCCAACCCCAACTTTGACACTCTTACTAATCACGGACCTGTCAATCCTCAATTTTAAAAACCTGTTAATTCCCCAATTACGGCATCCAGAGTCGCCTGTTACAGCATTCCGCAGATTCACCACCCTTTGACTAGCCTCAGAATAAAAGGACGTACATTTCAAATGAGATGACGAGGGATTTATATCGTAAGAAGGTAGTAAATCTTTGGAATTCTGCCACAGACAGCTGCAGAAACCGTGATTGGGTATTTTTAAATCGGAGCTGGACATGGTCGTGATTCGTAAGAGTGTCGACAATTACGGGAAGACGGTAGGAGAATGGAGTTGAGTGGGAACGAGAGGTGAGCCATGATAGAATGCCGGTGTGGACTCGATGGGCCTTGGTGCCCTAATTCTGCTAGTATGACTTTTGTACTTAGTGTTATATTTTAACAGTGCACTGCAGCATCCTCACACAGCGCACCTCGGTGCATGTACAGTGGCAATAGACTGTCACATCGCTCGCCCCTGGATGAACATCAGCAACACACTGCAACATCCACACACAGCGCACCCCAGTGGGTGTACAGTGGCAATATCCTGTCACAGCGCCCTCCCGTGGATGAACATCAGCAGCACACTGCAACATCCACATACAGCGCACCCCAGTGGGTGTACAGTGGCAATGTACTGTCACATCGCTCTCCCCGGATGAACATCAGCAGCACACGGCAACATCCACACACAGCGCACTTCAGTGCGTGTACAGTAGCAATATACTGTCATGGCGCCCTCCCCTGGATGAACATCAGCAGCACACGGCAACATCCACACACAGCGCACCTCAGTGCATGTACAGTAGCAATATACTGTCACAGCGCCCTCCTGTGTATGCACACTACAACATTGAGATACAGCAGCCCTCAATGTATGTACAACAGTGCATCGGAGCATCAGCATTGCTGAAGTTGGATCTTAAGGTTCCAGTGCGTAACTCATAGATCGTGGCAGCATGTTCAGAGTTATAAATGAGCCATGTGGAACGCTTGCTATATTTGACGGAGGCTTTGAATACGAGTCAGATGTCAACATTCAATTTAGAGAACTTTGCTTCGGCCGCTTTTGCAGTATTGTGTGCAGTTATGTTAGGAAGGATATGGGCGCTTCGGAAATTGTGCTCAAGACGTTTACAAGAACATCGCCTGGAGCATAAGACCAGACAGACTTTGGACGGATTAATCTGGAACACCGGAGATCGGCCATTAACTCGATAGATCGATATCAAATTGTGAGAGGTAAACTCCGAGTGCAAGCCGAGTGCCGATAAAAGCTCACCATAGGTTAACCTATTGCTGGTATAATTCTTGTAATCATGCTCTGGACCCTCTCCAGAGCCAGCACACCTCTCCTCTGATATGGTGCCCAGAATTGCTCACAATATTCCAAATGCGGCCTTCCGAGCGCCTTGTATAGCCTCAACATTACATCCGTGTTTCTGTATACAAGTCCCCTTGAAATAAATGCAAAGTGTGTCACCCCATCAGTACTACCCCAGAATGCGCCATTACTTCAGTACTACCCTACGTTAGGTTACTCCATCAATACTACTTCACAGTCTGTCACTCCATCAGTACCACATGTTACTCCATTAGTAATACCCAAGAGCGTGTCACTCTCATCAGTACAACCCCACAGTATGTCATTCCATCATTTCTTCCCGACGGTGTTTCACTCTGTCAGTACCACCTTAAGTATGTAATTTCATCAGTTCTACCCACAGTTTTTCACCCCTTCAATAATACCATCGAATGTGTCACTCCATCAGTGCTACCCCAAAATGTACCAGTCCTTCAGTACTACCCCACAGGATGCTAATCCATAAGTATTATCCCACAGCGTGTCACTCCATCAGCACTATCACATCGTCGGTTACTCCATCATTACTGCATCACAACGTGTCATTCATTCGGTACTATCCCATAGAATGCCATTGCTTCAGTACTAGCAAATGGATAGTGATTCCATCAGTACTATCCCACAGTGTGTCATTCGATCAGTTCTCCCCCTCAATGTGTCACTCCATCAGAACTACACAATAATGTATCATTACATCAGTACTGCCCCATTTAGTTTCACACCATTAATACTCTCCGACAGTGTGCCACGACATCAGTACGACCATATCGCTTGTTCCTCCATCAGTAATACCGCACACTGTGTCACTCTATCAGTAATACACCAAAATGTTTTACTCCATTATTACCTTCCCACAGGTTGTCACTTCACCAGTATAACCCCAAAGTGTATTGCTCAATCTGTACTGCCCACATTGTGTCACTCCATCAATACTACCCCACTGGTCATCACTCCATCAATACAAGCCTACAGTGTGTTAGACGATCATTACTAGAACACACTATGTCACTCCATCAGTACAACCCTAGGGCGTGTCACTTCATTGGTACTACCGCACTATATACCATTCCATCAATACACACCCACAGTGTTTTTCAACATCAGTACCACCTTGTGTATTATTCCATTAGTACTACCACACTGGGTGTCACTCTATTAGTACTATCCAACGGTGTCTCACTCCATCAGTACTACACAATGAGTCCTTCCATCAGTACTACCCCACAGTGTTTCAATCCGCCAGTATTACTCTGGTATATGTCTATCCAACAGTACTACATCGCAGGGTGTCACACAATCAGTACTCTCCCACAGTATGCTATTGCGTCAGTACTGCCACATAGTGTGCCATTCCACCAGTACTACCACAAAGTGTGTCACTCCACCAGCACTGCCCACAGTGTGCCACTGCATCAGTAATAAAATAAAGTTTGCTACTCTATCTGTACTACCCTACACTGTGCCACTTCATCAGTGCCTCCCCATTGAGCATCGCACCATCAGGAATATCACTCGGGTTATCATTGCATCAGTACTACGCCAGCGTGCGACACTCCATCAGAACAATCCATTATTACTCCATCAGTACTACCACGCAGCGTGTCACTCCATCAGTACTACCCCACAGTGTCAACCATCAGTAGTTCCTCGCAGTGTCACTCCATCTGTATTCCCCACAGTATGTCACTCCATCAGCCCTATCTCACTGTGTCACTCCATCTGTAATTCCCCACAGTTTCACTCTATTAGTATTTCCTCACAATGTCTCACGCCATTAGCACTACCCGAAGATTAAAATTCAATCAGGACTATCCCAGTGGGTCACTCCATAAGTGCTGCCACAAATTGTGTTATTCCATCAGTATTACCAAACAGTGTGTCACTGCATGAGTACTACAACACAGTTTGTCATCACAATAGTACTACCGCTCAGTGTGTCACTCCGTCAATGAAACCACAGAGTCTCACTGCATCAATACAACTCCATATTGTTACACTACATCGGTACAGCCCCACATCATGTCGCTCCAGTGCAACCCTAGAACGTGTCACTCCATCAGTACTCCCCGCAGTTTTTTCTTCCATCAGTACCTCCCAAAGTGTTTCACACCATCAGGACTACCTCAAATCTGCCATTCCATCCGCATTACCCCACAGTGTGCTAACCCATCGCTGCGATTCCATAGTGTGTAATTCCATCACTATTTCACCACAGTTTTTCATCGCAACAGTACTACCGCAGAGCGTGTCAGTCCATCAGTATTGCTGCGTCACTCCAACAGAATGTGCTATTACATCCGTGCTACCCCACAGTGTGTCAATCCATCAATACACCTCCACAGTATGTCATTACACCAGTACTACTCCACAGTGTTACATTCCATCAGTACAACACTGGAGCGTGTCACTCCATCAGTACTACCCTACAATATGTTATTCCATCAGTACTACACCACAGTGATGCACTCCATCAGTACTGCCTTAAGCTTGTTACTCCATTATGTACAACCACACGGACTAATTCAATTAGTATTACCCAACAGTGTAACCCTCCATCTGTACTGCCCCACCGTCAGTCCTACTTCAGTGAGGAAGTCACAATGTGCAACCCAACAGTACCACCGAACATTGTGTCAATACTTCAGTACTCGCCCACTGAGCGCCATTCTGTCCACACTATCCCCAGTGTGTCATTCAATCAGCACTACACCGAAGTATGTCACTCCATCGGTACAACCGCGCAGTGTGTCACTCCATCAGTATTGCTCCACAGCGTGTCACTCCATCAGTTTTACCGCAAGGGGTGGGATGGTGGAGTGACAAACTGCATGGTAGTACTGATGCAATGACATGAGCACTACCACACAGTTTGTCACTCCGTCAGTACTACTTCAGTGTGGAACTATATTAGTACGACCCCCAGGGTGTCAGTCCATCAATTCTACGCCACAGTGTGCCAGTTCCTCAGTACTACCTCACAATGTATCACTCCATTAGTCTACCCCACAGTGTTTCATCCATCAATTCTTCCCCACAGTATGTCATTACAACAGAACTACCTCACAATTTGTCACTAAATCAGTATTATTCCACTTTGTGTCACTTCGTCAGTACTACTCCACAGTTTGTCATAACAACAGTACTACTCATTGTGTCACTCCATCAGTATTACCCGCAGTGTGTTACTACATCAGTAGAGGCCCACGGTGTATCACTCCTTCAGAACTACTGCAAAGTGTGTCACTTCATCAATACTACTGCAGTGTGTCACTCCATCTGTACCAACCCACAGTGTGTTAATCCACACGAACTGCACCAACTGGTGTCAATCCATCAGTAATACATTGTAGTGCTGAAGTGTTCAAAGTAGGAGGCCCTGTCATGATGCAGAAGCTGACTGAACACTTCCAGTCCATGTGGAATGAAGGTAAGGTCCCTCAACAGCTGAAATATGCCAGCATAGTCCACATCTACAAGAGGAAAGGCAACCGCCAGTCTTGCGACAATCATCGAGGCATCTCCTTCCTGTCCATAGCTGGGAAGATCTTGGCTCGCACCCTGCTCAACCGTCTCATTCAACACCTTGAGCAGGGTCTCTTTCCAGAAAGCCAGTGTGGTTTCCGTGCTGGGCGTGGAACTGTCGACGTGATATTTGCTGCACGCTAACTCCAGGAAAAATGCCAACAGCAGCTCAGCGACCTGTTCGTGACCTTCGTCGATCTGACAAAGGCCTGCGATACTGTCAGCAGAGATGGCTTGTGGAAGACAATGCAGAAGTTTGGCTCTCCCAGAAAGTTCAGCACGATTGTCCGGCAGTTCCATGACGGCATGATGGTGAAAGTGCTGGATGATGGAGACGAGTCGGAAGCCTTTCCAGTGACAAACGGCGTGAAGCAAAGTTGTGTTCTTGCCCCTACACTCTTCACCATGGTCTTCTCTGCCTTGCTGACTGATGCCATCCGTGACTGCCAGGATGGAATACACATCAGGTACAGGACTGACAGCAGGCTGTTCAACCTCAGGCGTCTGCAAGCTGTTACAAAGGTGAAGGAGACCATCATCAGAGATTTCTTGTTTGCTGATGACTGCGCCCTCAACGCCAGCACAGAACAGAAGATGCAGCATGAAATGGACTGCTTCCCACAGGCCTGTAACAACTTTGGTCTCTCCATTAGCACCAAAAAGACTGAAATTATATACCAGCCCGCGCCTGGAAAGCCCTACCAGGAACCACACATCACGGTGAAGGGGGCAGAATCTACAGGCAGTCGACAGCTTTACCTATCTGGGTAGTACACTCTCGCGAGTGGTGAACATTGATGCTGAGGTTAACAACAGGATTGCCAAGGCCATCGCTGCCTTTGGGCGACTCCGTGAGAATGTTTGGGAGCGGAGAGGACTCGGCCTTACCACCAAGCTGAAGGTCTACTGTGCAGTGGTACTCACCACTCTTCTCTATGCCAGTGAGACCTGGACTGTTTACAGCAGACATGCCAAACAGCTCAACCACTTTTCACTTGAGCTGCCTACGCAGACTCCTTCACATCCGGTGGCAGGACAAAATTCCCGACACAGAGGTCTTGGAACGGGCCGGAAATCCCAGCGTCCACACCCTCCTACGGAAAGCCCGAGCCAGATGGGCAGGCCATATCGTCAGAATGCCCGAGAGTCGACTGACAAAACAGCTTCTGTATGGAGAACTGTGTCAGGGCAAGTGCTCAGTAGGAGGACAGAAGAAACGGCTTAAGGACTACCTCAAAGTGTCCCTCAAAGACTTGGACATCAACCTCAGCACTTGGAAGTTTCTTGCTCTGGACCGTCCAACCTGGCGTAGCAAGCTCTCCACAGGAGCCCGCGCAGCAGAGAACAGATGCACTGCAGAGGCCCAGAGGAAACGCACCGCGCGCAAGGCCCGGGCTACCCCCACTTCCACTGCAGCACCCATCCACTTGTGTCCTACGTGTGGGCGTGCCTTCCGGGCCCGGATTGGCCTCACCAGTCACTTCCGGACCCACAGTCACAAATCCTCCAACTGAAAGTGAAGTCATGGTCAACTTCGAACCCGAAGGACGAACAACAACAACAACACAGCGCATTGTGTCACTCCATCAGTACTACCCCCACATTGTGTCACTCCATCAGTGCACTGCGCAGTGTGTCACTTCATCAATACAACTCCAAAGTGTGTCAATCCATCTGTACCAACCCACAGTGTGTTCATCCACCATTACTACCATGCATTGTGTCACTCCATCAGTTCCACTGCACAGTATGTCACTCCATCAGTAATTCCCCACAGCGTGTCACGCCGTCACTAAAACCCACAGTATGCCATTACATCATTACAAACACACATGTTCACACCCTCAAACACAGTCAAACACGCACACACACACATACCCGCGCACGAACACACACACAATCTCTCAAATACAATCAAAAACAATCAAGTATACTCTCACACATTCTCACATACAATCACACGTACACATGCACTCAGACTAACAGATATTCACACATCCTAGCACGAAGAGACACGCACTCATTCGCACACACTTACACACGAACACATTCTCTGACAACACCATCATATACTCTCCCACACACACACACACACACACACACACACACACACACACACACACACACACACTATCAAAGAATTACATACTCAAACACTCTGACAAACTCACATATCACATATTCTCTCACATTCTCACAAACAGCCACACACACGCACAGACGCAAACACGGTCCTTCACAAACCCACATGCACTCTCCCACTCAGAGACACAGATACATTCAATCGCACTTGCATCCACACTTACTAATGCTCACACACTCACACGCACACTCACGCACTCGCACAGACAGACACACACACACACACAAATATAGGCACTCTTACATACTCTACCGCTCTCTCATACGCAGACCCGCATGCACACGTGCACATTTTGGGATTGAGTGTATCCTTGGATGTTCGCGTCGAGCAGCGCAGCGCAGTGTGGCCGGAGTGTTCCCGGTGAGCGGGGCCAAGCCCTTCAGTTGGCCCGTGTCGGCCCGGCTCGCCCACAGCGGATGGCGATGGGAGCCGCGCCTCGGGAGCGAGGAGGGAGCCGCGAGGAACCGCAGAAAACGAGGTGGACCGTCGGAGAGCGAGGAAGGCCGCCGAGAACGAAGGGGGCGACCCGCGGTGCGGCGGCAGGCAGAAGATAGAACTATCCGGCCAACGTTTGTAACTTTGTCGGCGTCAAAATGTGGCGACACTTTTGTACCGCCTCGGTGAGGTCTTCTACATGATGTTACCGAGTTGTCTGCAAAACTAAGCATTTCACTCTACCTGGGTACGTGAAATTCCTGCAACCGCATACACTAACGTATACACACACACACACCGACTTATTTGCACAATCTTACACATTCACACTCGCATACACGTGCTAACAAACTCTTGCACGGACTCGCACACTCACACTGTCACACACAATCAATATCCAATGCGAGTCAGGCTACACCTCTGGAGAAATTTGTTGAGTATGCCAGTTCAGTGCAGTTTATTGTCACGTGTACCGAGGTACCGTGAAAAGATTTTGTTGCGTGCTACCCAGTCAGTGGTAAAACAAAATACATTATTACAGTCGAGCCATTTACAGAGTATAGATACATGATAAGGGGATAACGTTTAGTGCAAAGTAAAGCCTGCAAAAGCCGATCGAGGATAGTCCGAGGGTCAACAAAGAGGTAGATAGTAGTTCAGCATTGCTTTCTGGTTGTGGTAGGATGATTCCGTTGCCTGATAACAACTGGGAAGACGCAGTCCTTGAAACTGGAGGTGTGCATTTTCACACTTCTATACATTTTGCCTGATGGGACAGTGGAGAAGCAGGAGTGGCAAGGGTGCGACTCGTCCTTGATTGTGCTGCTGGCCTTGCCGAGGCAGCGTGGTTTATAAATTGAGTCAATATAAGGGAGGTTGCTTTGTGTGATGGCCTGGACAATTCACTGCAATTTCTTGCGTTCTTGTAGGGAGCTGTTCCCAAACGAAGCTGTGATGCATCTTGATAAAATACTTACTATGGTGCATCTGTAGATGTTGGTGAGAGTTGTAGAGGGCACGCCGAACTGGCTAAGCCTGCTAAGGACATGGATGGGTGAAGTTTCGGTTCGGGACCTTTCTTCAGACTGATTGTGGTGGGACGGGGGAACAGCAGGACAAATCGAGTTGAACGATGAGCGGGTGAATACCGTTTTCATTGTCAGGTGCGAGGTGAGGGTTGAGCAGGATGGAATTATATAGAAAGAGGAAGTAATATCGGTTGAAGATGTGGTGGGGGGATGTATTGGTGCGAGTCCGGATGAAGCACGAGGAAGAACGAGGGGGAAGTGGGAATTTGCACTTAGTTACCTAACATTGGATAATTCAAAGTTCATACCATTAGGAATTCTCTGCCTCAGAATGCAGTGGAGGCCAATTCTCTGAATGCACTCAAGAGAGAGCTTGGTAGAGCTCTTAAGGATAGCGGAGTCAGGGGATATGGGGAGAAGGCAGGAACGGGGTACTGATTGAGAATGATCAGCCATGATCACATTGAATGGCGGTGCGTACAGGCTCGAAGGGCCGAATGTCCTCCTCCTGCACCTATTGTCTATCGTCTATAGTCTATTGTTGCAAGGCACCAAGGGAGGAATATGAATTGGCGTTCTTTCAGTTTGCATGTCGCTTCAGTCTGGCAATAGAGGAAGCAAAGGACAGAAAGGTCAGTGTGGGAAGGCGAGTTACAACGGGAAGATCCGGGAGGCCTTGACGGAACGACGGTAAGTGTTCGGCCGAACGGTCGCCGAGTCTGCACTTGACCACGCCGATGCAAAGGAGACCATTTCTGGAACACCGCATGCAATAGAAGGGGTTAGATGAGGTGCATGTGAACAGCAGCCTCGCCTGGAAGGGCTATTGAAGTGTGAGGGAACGGGGTAGTGAGACATCCCATGGTAGCTAGCCGTTTTAACCGCACTTCGCAAGAAAGGCCTTGGAGAGAGAGGTGAGGGCGAGCAGGAGGAGTGTTGGGGAAAAGAGAGAGACAGATAGGGAGTACAGTGATGAAGGAAGAGATAGCGGAGAAGACGAAAAAAGCGATGGAGGGAGAGTTAAGTAACAAAGGGAGAGTGGGAACATGAAAAGAGAGCGGAGTTCAGATCGCGTGGGTTGGCAAAACGGAGCGAGGGAAGGGTCAGATAGTTAGAAATAAACGGAGGGATAAATGCAATGGGAGTGAGAAGGAGGGGGTGGGTTAGGAGACAGCGGTTGACAGAGAGATGGCGGAGCCGAGAAGAAGAATAGAGATGGTAGGAGAGAGTGATAATTCATAGAGAGCGAAAGCAGTACGGATGGAGGGAGAGAGAAAGGGAGGAGGGAGATGTGCCGCATCATTCGCTGTATTATTTGGGTTTCGGACAATTCTGAAGCCACAATGTTTCTGTTCTCTGAATGTGTCGTGAGTCTTTGGATCGTTCCTCCTCAGAGGTGACGAAGGCAGAGAATGTTATTGTCCCGGCGCAAAATCAGACCCACTGCAGGCAAGCAAGGAGTGAATGGTTACCTGCCTCGCCGGGAGTGTGGGGGTGAGGTTGCAGTCAGTTAAGCCGCGATCATATTGAGTGGTGAAGCAGGGTGGACGGGCCACTTTAGTGCGAGGTGATCTGTTGATCTAATTCCTCAACCTGTGGACAAACGTCGCCCAGTCCACCTTCAAACTGGGCACCAGAAGCCCTGAGAGGGTCCCCGGAATTTGGGATTGCCTTATTGAGTAAAGCGGATTGAATGAAATCAGACAAACAACATAAGGCGGAGAGTTGGACCAGATGGAGTTTGAAGAAATATCCCATTTGCTGTAGCAATGCCGCTCCCAATTTCCATCCCTCAGCATCGCCACCATTCCCAGTCTTTGGAGTTTCTCAATTAATTCCCTGAATAAATCACGACCTGTCTCAGCAGGGATTTCATTTGGCTGATGTCATCTGTTTGCGAATCATTTCAAAATCTCTATATTTTAACTCTGTTGAAACTTCGTTGTCCCGGTGGAGACGGAAAATGGTATAAAATCTCCGGGAGTGTTCTGCCCCGGCATTTCAATTCGGAGAGATTAACGGTGGCTCACGTGGACACGTCGCTGGGCAGAGAAAATGGGGCACCATTATTGGGAATATGTGGACGTAGAGAAAATCTTGTACGTGATCATTGCTGCCGTTGGAGTCCCTGGTAAGTGAGCAGAACAATTCAAGTATTATAACTCCGTCTGTTAACCGGTGTTAACCTGATTCTGATCGTGTTACATGATTCCCAACTGATGACCGTTGTACAAGAATATGTGAAGTAAATCAATCCTCTCAGAGAAATATCATTGAATTAACGCTATGGTTTTTCTTACTTTCAGACAGCCGAAACTAACACTCTTTTTCTCCCAATGCCGGGACCCACTAGAATGTTGTTCTTGCCTTCAGTGGGACCTTGCCCAGAGTTGTCCCAGTGCTCGGGACAGGCAGCTCTCCGGGAAGGTGTGACTGGGAGGGGTTTACATTGTGAAGTTCACTGTGTCTGAGTTATTGATCAGAGTGAACACTCGCTCCTGTGGACACGTCTCACTGTGGAATCTGTCACAGTCGGATTCAACCTGCCTGTTGGTCAATAATTGGACCGATCTCCTGAACCGGTGGCCGCGGATCTACCGGCGTGTGTTGTTACCGAACTGAACTCACTGTGGAATGAATCCATTAGCGGAGCCACTCTGCGGCCGGACTCTAAGTTGTCCCTGCCTTCCCTCTGGAACCCTCCTCGTCCCCATCAGATGCCGAGTTCCCAGAGCCCTGGTTAAACGCGGCCGGTCACGGTTAAGTCTGTGAAACCGGCCCCATCAGAGACTGTGAGCGGGGTTAACTGTAGACAGGACCATTCCGCCTATTGTAGCGGGCGGCTGCTCGTTCCCTCCCCGCCCTTTAACCCGCCTGTCGCCTTATCTCCTCTCCCCTGAAGCAGGCAGGTCGGGCAGAGTCGGAGCCGGGTCTGACATTGTTAAACCTGCAGCCGCGCACCGACTCCAACACTCCTGATCTCCAGCTGAAAGTGGAGCCGGTGTTCAGCCCCGGAGACCGTGTTCAGTGATGCCCAGTGTCCGCTCCCCTTCTCTTTCCGCAGTGAATTTAGTGGCGATTGTGATCCTGTCCCGGGGAAAGTGCGGCCTCTCCACCTGCACCACTCGCTACCTGGTGGCCATGGCAGCGGCCGATCTACTCACCCTGATCACCGAGGTCATTTTCACTTGGATCCGATACCATTACTTTTTTTGGAGTTTCCTGTCCATCACCCCTGTGTGCAGTGTTAACGATGTACTGAGGTATGCAGCTACAGACTGTTCTGTCTGGTTCACCGTCACTTTCACCTTTGATCGCTTTGTCGCCCTTTGTTGCCAGAAGCTGAAAACAAAATATTGCACCGGGAAAACTGCGGCTGCGGTTCTCGCAACAGCCGGCGTTCTGCTCTGTCTGAAAAACGTTCCCCGCTACTTCGCAGTGGAACCCTGGATAATCATCGACAATGTCCCGTGGGGCTGTGCCCCGGTGGACAGTTATTACACTGACCCCGGGTGGGTGGCATTTGACTGGATCGACACGGTTTTAACTCCGTTCCTCCCTTTCGCTGTGATCCTGCTGCTCAACGCTCTGACAGTCCGGCACATTTTAGTGGCCAGTCGGGTCCGTCAGGGGCTGAGGGGTCAGAGCAAGGGGGAGAAGCGCAGTGACCCGGAGATGGAGAGCAGGAGGAGGTCTGTGGTTTTACTCTTCACCATCTCCGGCAGCTTCATCCTCCTGTGGATGACGTTGTTTGTAAACGTCGTCTATTATCAGATCACAGGGATTGGGAATGATATGAATGATTCCCAACGGATCTTTAACAACGTCGCGGCTTTGCTGAGTAATCTCAGCTGCTGCACCAACACATTTATTTACGCGGCGACCCAGTCCAAGTTCAGGGAGCAGGTGAAGAGCGCGGTGAAATATCAGCTCACCTCAGCGCTGCGGCTCATTAATAAACCCCCGCCCTGAGCGCATCCCAGAGGGCGGCCGCAGTCTCTCCGCTCCGGGCTCCGGCTCCTCACATTCACCGCCGCATCTTCCAGCTGTCAGTCCCGGGCGGATGATCCCATCGCCGGCCCCGCTCCAGGACCCCCAGCCCCTCACATCCACCCAATCAAAGACGCAGATTAAGCAGAAAAAATAACACCATTGCCTGTCATATATATTGATCATTTTTAATGACAGTCCCTGAT
>NW_027601306.1:174708-182521 GCF_053455715.1 Rhinoraja longicauda
AATGCTGGAGTAAATCAGCAGGTCAGGCAGCATATCGGAGAGAGGGAATGGTTGACCCGATACGTCACCCATTCCCGCTCCTAGATGCTGTCTGACCTGCTGAGTTTCTCCAGCATTTTGTGATAGCTAGCTAAACGGTTAGATCGGTAAATAGATGGTTATACGTACAGATGACTGGATGGCAAGATCGCTTGAAAGGTAGATGGCTGTTTGGCGAGACGGTTAGAAGGCTAGTTGGGGAGAGGTAAAGGGGCAGGCGTTGGTCGAGGGGAGAAGTAAAGGGACAGATGTTGGTCGAGTGGGGAGTTAAAGGGACAGGTGTTTGAGGGGCGAGTCCCTTTACCTCCCCAATCAACTCCATCCAAGGACCCGAACAGTCTTTCCAGGTGAGGCAGAGATTCACCTGCACCTCCTCCAACGTCATCAACTGTATCCGCTGTTCGAAGTGTCAACCTCTCTCCATCGGCGACACCAAGCGCAGGCTCGGCGATCGTTTCGCTGAACACCTCCGCTCAGTCAGTCTCAACCAACCTGATTTTCCGGTGGCTCAGCATTTCAACTCCCCCTCCCATTACCAATCTGACCTTTCTGTCATGGGCCTCCTCCATTGTCAGAGTGAGGACCAGCGCAAATTGGAGCAACATCACCTCATATTTCGCTTGGGTAGTTTACACCTCTGCGGTATCAACATTGACTTGTCTAACTTCAGATAGTCCCTGCTTTCCCTCTCAATCCACCCCCCTTCCCAGTTCTCCCACCAGTCTTCCTGTCTCCGCCTGTATCCTATCTTTTTCCGGCTCAATCCGCTGACATCAGTCTGAAGGGCTCGACCCGAAACGTCACCCATTCATTCTTTCCTGAGATGCTGCCTGACCCGCTGAGTTACTCCAGCATTTTGTCTACCTCAGCTAGATAGCTAGTCAGGTAGATATATAACTATATTAATAGCTACAGATCGAGATGGCTAGATAGCCACATAGCTAGACAGCTAGACAGCGAGATGGCTAGAGAGCTAGACAGCTAGAGAGCTAGAGAGCTAGCGTGGCTTTTCGCAATTAGCTGGATAAAGAGATGGCTAGACTGCGTCGGGAATCGCATTTCTGCGCACATTTTCTCATGGCATTTGTAAAGGTGTTGACGTCGTCGTTCGGGTCAATTGTCAAATCCTTGAATAGCGACCAGTGTTAGAGCTCTAGGGTCAAGCGGAATCATGGATCTGTAGAGAAGGCAGGCACAGGTTACTGATTGTGCATGATCAGCCACGATCACAGTGTATGGCGGTGCTGGCTCGAAGGGCCAAAGGGCATCCCCCTGCACCTATTTTCTAAGCTTTCTATGTCTATAGACTCCGTCCAATCCCGGAGTCAGTAATTAGTTCATAAGTTCATACGTCATTTGAGTAAGTCATTAGGCTCACCGAGTCTGATCCGCCATTCGATCATGGCTGCCCTATCTTTCCCACTAAAACCCAACCGCAACTTTGACACTTACTAATCACGGACCTGTCAGTCCCCAACTTAAAAACCTGTTAATGCCCCAATGACGGCCTCCAGAGGCGTCTGTGGCAGCATTCCCCAGATTCATCACCCTTTGACTAGCTTCAGAATAAAAGGACGTACATTTAAAATGAGATGATGAGAGATTTATTTCGTAAGAAGGTGGTAAATCTTTGGAATTCTGCCACAGATAGCTGTAGAAACCGTCATTGGGTATTTTAAAATCGGAGCTGGACATGGTCGTGATTCATAAGAGTGTCGACAATTACGGGGAGGCGGCAGGAGAATGGAGTTGAGTGGGAACGATAGGTGATCCATGATAGAATGCCGGAGTGGACTCGATGGGCCTTGGTGCACTAACTCTGCTGCTATGACTTTTGTACCCAGTGTTCTTTTTTAACAGTGCACTGCAGCATCCTCACACAGCGCACCCCAGTGGATGTACAGTGGCAATAGACTGTCACATCGCTCTCCCCTGGATGAACATCAGCAGCACACGGCAACATCCACACACAGCGCACCCCAGTGGATGTACAGTAGCAATGGACTGTCACACCGCTCTCCTGTGGATGAACACCAGCAGCACACGGCAACATCCACACACAGCGCACCTCAGTGCATGTACAGTGGCAATATACTGTAATGGCGCCCTCCCCTGGATGAACATCAGCAGCACACGGCAACATCCACACACAGCGCACTTCAGTACATGGACAGTGGGAATATACTGTCATGGCGCCCTTCCGTGGATGAATATCAGCATGAACATCAGCAGAACATCAGCAGTACACATCAGCAGAACATCAGCAGTACACATCGAGGCACAACAGCCCTCACTGTCTGTACAATATAAGTGCATCGCAGCATCAGCATTGCTTATGATGGACCTTGAGTTCCCAATGCGAAACACGCAAATCGTGGTAGTACGTTTAGAGTCATAAATAAGCCGCGTAGAATGCTTGCTATAGTTGACCGAGTCATTGAATATGAGTCAGATGTCAATATTCAACTTTAGAGAACTTTACTTCGGCCGGTTTTGCAGCATTGTGTACAGACAGTTATGTTCGCTCTCGTTCACGAAGGATATGGGCGCTTCGGAAATCGTGTTCAAGACGTTTACAAGAACATCGCCTGGAGCTTATGAACAATCAGACGTCGGACTGATTCATCGGAGTTCGGGCAGTAACCTGATAGATCGATAGCAAATTATGAGAGGCAACGATATGGTAAACAGTCAGAACATTCCTCTCAAGATGGAAATATCAAGTATTGAAGGCCACCCCTTTATGGTGAAAGGGATGAAGTTTAAACGAGGTGTGCAGGGAAAGCAAGGGGCAGTGTGTGCATCGGAGGTCTGCATTGGGTGATAAGGAATAGGAGTAGAATTAGACCATTCGGCTAATCGTCTTATCCGCCAATCTTTTGCCCTCCAAACCCCATTCTCCTGCCTTCTCCCCATAACTTCTGATACCTGTATTAATTAAGAATCTTTCTGTCTACGCCTTTAAATATCCACTGACGTGACCTACACAGCCTGTTGTGGCAAATAATTCCACAAATTCATCACCTTCTGACTAATTAAATTTCTGAGCATCTTCAAAAGAGAACGTAGATGCATTCTGAGGAAATGATCTCTTGTCCGAGACGCTCCCACAAGTGGAAACATACTTTCCACATCCACTGGATTTAAACCATTCACATATCTGTATGTTTCAATGAGGTCCACCCTCATACTTCTAAACTCCGAGTGCAAGCCGGGAGCCGACCTAACCCTCGCCATAGGTTAACTTATTGCTGGGATCATTCCTGTAAACCTCCTCTGGAACCTCTCCAGAGCCAGCACACCTTTCCTCTGATATGGTGCCCAGAATTGCTCACAATATTCCAAATGCGGCCTTCCCAGCGCCTTGTATCGCCTCAACATTACATCCGTGTTTCTGTATACAAGTCCTCTTGAAATAAATGCAAGCACTGAGTTTGCTTCCATTAGACATTAGAACAATAGACAATAGGTGCAGGAGTAGGCCATTTGGCCATTCGAGCCAGCACCACCATTCCATGTGATCATGGCTGATCATTCTCACCGATTCAACTTGCAGATAAAAAAATTGGGAATAATAATAATAATAATAATAATAATAATAATAATAATAATAATAATAATAATAATAATAATAATAATAATAATAATAATAATAATAATAATAATAATAATAATAATAATAATAATAATAATAATAATAATAATAATAATAAACATTTATTTTTTACAGCGCTTTTCCAAATGCTCAAAGACGCTTTACAAAACAGTCAAGACATTAAAACAAACAAACGAACAAAAGATTTGTCCTGACGGAAAAGCGGCGAACAAACAGCGCCAGTGTCCTCACACGTCAGGGTCCGGCTGTAGACAATAAAGAACACAAGACACACAATTACAATTTTAACACAAACAGCCATCACAGTGATTGCTCCAGGCACACCCTCACTGTGATGGAAGGCAAAGAAAAGTCTTATCTCCTCCTCATTCTTCTCCCGTGGTGCCACGAGGCAATGGAGGCACTCGACTTTTGAAGCCCCCACCGGGCGATGGAAAGTCCCAGGGCCGAGCCGAGCAGGCCGATGAAGGTTCTGAGCCCCCACCGGGCGATGGAAAGTCCCAGGCCGAGCCGAGCAGGCCGATGAAGGTCCTAAGCCCCCACCGAGTGATGGGAAGTGCCGCGGCCAGGCCACGCAGGGCGACGAGGGCCCTGCGAGCGGGTCGATCAAACATCGCGCTTCGGGGCGGTCGATGCTGCTACGGCTGGAGCTCCCGAAAGCCGGTCGCCAGCCAGGGACCTGCGAACTCCAGATGTTGCGGTCTGCAGGGCCCACGGCCGAAGCTTCCGAGATGGCAAGTCCAGGCCCCGCGACCGAAGTCTTCAAGGTCGATCCTAGCTGGAGGCCGCCGACTCCACGGTGTTAGGCCGTAGCACGAACGGAGATACGACACGATAACCAGCACTCCCAAGTCCCTTTGCACTTTCGATTTATGGGTTATTTCCCCACTTAGACAATAGTCTACGCCATTATTCATACTACCAAAATGCAGTACTCCGCACTTTGCTACACTATATTCCATCTGCCACTTCTCTGCCCATTCCCCCAACATGTCCAAGTCCTTCTGCGGAGTCCATGCTTTCTCTAATCTACCTGCCCTTCCACCTCTTTTCGTAACATCCGCAAACTTGGCCACAAAGCCTTCAATCCCCTCGTCCAAATCATAATATAAAACGTGGAGTAGCGGACAAACACCAATCCTTGAAGATCTCCACTATTTACTGTTGGCCAACGAGAAAAAAATCCCCCTTTATTGCCACTCTTTGTCTTCTGCCATCCAGCCAACCAGTTATCCATGCTGGTATCTGCCCTTTGACAGCGTGGGCTCTCATCTTCATAAGCAGCCATCTTGTGACACCTTATCAAAGGCTTTCTGAAAATCAAAGTAAACAACACCTACTGTCTCTCCTTTGGCTGTCTTGCTATTTACTTCTTCAGATAATTCCAGCAAATTTATCAAACACGACCTTCCCTTCACAAAGCCATGCCAACTTATGCCTATTTCATCGTGCACTTATAAATACTCTGTCACATCATCCTGTATAACGGGTCCTAAAATTTTACCACCCACTCCAGTGGTGTTGGAGGCAGATACAATAGTGATATTTAAGACAAGTTCAGATTTTCAGGTAATGAAGGGATATGCATTGTGAGCAGGCAGGTAAGGGTGGTCGTCTCATGTTCGGCACAGCCATTATTAGCCGAAAGTCCTGCCGTGCCTTGTACTTCGTGTAGGAAAGAAATGCAGATGCTGGTTTAAATGGAAGGTAGACACAAAATGCTGGTGTAACTCAACGAGACAGGCAGCATCTCTGGAGAGAAAGAATGGGTGACGTTTCGGATCGAGACCCTTCTTTAGACTGATGTCGGAAAAGGTCGGCGGGAAAGAGATAGAATGTTGTTGGAGACAGTGAGACTGGTGTGAGAGCTGGGAAGGAGGAGGGATGGAGAGAGAGGGAAAGCAAGGGCTAATTGAAGTTATAGAAGTTAATGTTCATACCGCTGGTATGTTAGCTGCCCAAGCGAAGTATGAGGTGCTGTTCCTCCAATTTGCGCTGGGCCTCACTCTGACAATGGAGGATGCCCAGGACAGAAAGTTCAGATTGGGCATGGGGGAGCGGGGGTGAGTTAAAGTGCTGAGCAACCGGGAGATCAGGTAGAACTGTGTGGAGCTGTTCAGCGAAACGATCGCCGAGGTTGTGCTTGTTCTCGCCGATGTCACTCCATCAGTACAATCCCAAAGTATACCGTTACACCAGTACTACCCCACAGTGCGTCACTCCATCAGTACAATCCCACTGTATACCGTTACACCAGTACTACTCCACAGTGCGTCACTCCATCAGTACTATCCCACTGTATACCGTTACACCAGTACTACTCCACAGTGCGTCACACCATCAGTACTATCCAACAGTATACCGTTACACCAGTACTACCCCACAGTGCGCCACACCACCAGTGCTAGCGCAGTGTCACTCCATCAATTCTATCCCACATTATGTCATAACAACTGTACTACCGCAAAGTGTGTCACCCCATCAGTACTACCCCAGAATGTGCCATTACTTCAGCACTACCCTACGTTAGGTTACTCCATCAATACTACTTCACAGTATGTCACTCCATCAGTACTACATGTTACTCCATTAGTAGTACCCAAGAGCGTGTCACTCTCATCAGTACAACCCCACAGTATGTCATGCCATCATTTCTTTCATGACGGTGTTTCACTCTGTCAGTACCACCTTAAGTATGTAATTTCATCAGTTCTACCCACAGTTTTTCACCCCTTCAATAATACCATCGAATGTGTCACTATATCAGTACTACCCCAAAATATAACAGTCCTTCACTACTACCCCACAGGATGCCAATCCTTAAGCGTTATCGTACAGCGTGTCACTCCATCAGTACTACCATATCGTCGGTTACTCCATCATTACTGCATCACAGCGTATCATTCATTCAGTACTATCCCATAGAATGCCAATCAGTTATAGCAAATGGATAGTCATTCCATCAGTACTATCCCACAGTGCGTCATTCCATCAGTTCTCCCCCATTGTGTCACTCCATCAGAACTACACTATAATGTATTCTTACATCAGTACTGCCCCATTTAGTTTCACACCATTAATACTATCCGACAGTGTGCCACGACATCAGTACTACCATATCGCTTGTTCCTCCATCAGTACAACCGCACACCGTGTCACTCTATCAGTAATACACCAAAATGTTTTACTCCATCAGTACCTGCCCACAGTTTGTCACTTCACTAGTACAACCCCAAAGTGTATTGTTCGATCTCTACTGCCCACATTGTGTCACTCCGCCAATACTACCCCACTGGTCATCACTCCATCAATACAAGCCTACAGTGTGTTAGACGATCATTACTAGAACACACTATGTCACTCAATCAGTACAACCCCAGAGCGTGTTACTTCATTGGTACTACCGCACTATAAACAATTCCATCAATACACCCACAGTGTTTTTCAACATCAGTACCACCTTGTGTATTATTCCATTAGTACTACCACACAGGGTGTCACTCTATCAGTACTATCCAACGATGTGTCACCCCATCATTACTACACAAAGAGTCCTTCCATCAGTACTACCCCACAGTGTTTCAACCCACCAGTATTACTCTGGTATATGTCTATCCAACAGTACTACACCGCAGGGTATCACACAATCAGTACTCTCCAACAGTATGCTATTGCGTCAGTACTGCCACATAGTATGCCATTCCACCAGTACTACCTCAAAGTGTGTCACTCCACCAGCACTACCCACAGTGTGCCATTGCATCAGTAATACAACATAGCTTGTTACTCTATCTGTACTACCCTACACTGTGCCACTCCATCAGTGCCTCCCCATAGAGCATCGCACCAACACGAATATCATTCGGGTTATCATTGCATCAGTACTACGCCAGCTGCGACACTCCATCAGAACAATCCATTATTACTCCATCAGTACTACCACGCAGCGTGTCACTCCATCAGTACTACCCCACAGTGTAAACCACCAGTACTTCCTCGCAGTGTCAATCCATCAGTATTCCCCACAGTATGTCACTCCATCAGCCCTATCTCACTGTGTCACTCCATCAGTAATTCCCCACAGTTTCACTCTATTAGTATTTCCCCACAATGTCTCACGCCATTAGCACTACCCGAAGTTTATCATTCAATCAAGAC
>NW_027601306.1:183021-193449 GCF_053455715.1 Rhinoraja longicauda
AGATAACTGGGGAGATATCTAAATATATAGCTCGCTAGATAGTAAGATAGCTACCTAGGTAAATAGTTAGAAGTGTGCATAGCTAGGTGGCTAGCTCGATAGAGAGATAGATAGCATGCTAGCTAGTTAGAGAGATAGCTATTTAGCCTGTTAACTATACAGCTGGACAGCTGGATGGATAGTCAAATTGATATGTTGCTGGATCCCTAAATAGGCGGAAAGCTGCTTTACTAGTTAGCATGACAGCCAAATAGCTGGATATCAAGTTATGTAGATTGATAGCCAGCGGGAAAGACAGCCAGAGAGCGTGTTAGCTCGCAACATCGGGAGTTCGCAGGTCCCTGGCTGGCGACCGGCTTTCGGGAGCTCCAGCCGTAGCAGCTTCGACCGCCCCGAAGCGCGAGGTACGATCGACCCGCCCGCAGGCCCTTCATCGCCCTGCGTGGCTCGGCCGCAGCACTTTCCATCGCCCGGTGGGGGCTCAGGACTTTCATCGGCCTGCTCGGCTCGGCCCTGGGACTTTCCATCGCCCGGTGGGGGCTCAGAACTTTCATCGGCCTGCTCGGCTCGGCCCTGGGACTTTCCATCGCCCGGTGGGGGCTTCAAAAAGTTGGGAGCCTCGATCACCTCGTGGCACCACGGGAGAAGAATGAGGAGGAGATAAGACTTTGCCTTCCATCACAGTGAGGGTATGCCTAGAGCAATCACTGTGATGGCTGTTTGTGTAAAAATTATATCTGTGTGTCTTGTGCTTTTTGATGTCTACTGCCGGACCCTGACGTGAGAGGACGCTGGCGTTGTGTATTCGCCGCTTTTCCGTCAGGATAGTTTGTCTGTTTGTTTCTATGTTAATTGTTTTTGTAAAGCGCTTTGAGCACCCGATAAGGCGCTATAAAAAATGAATGAATTATTATTATTATTATTATTACATAGCTAAATAGCTGCATTGCTAGATAGCTTGAACGTTAGATAGATGGGTGGCGAGATAGCTGGATCTCTGCACAGCAAAATAGTTAGGTAGTTTTGTAGGCAACTCTTTGTGGAGTGCCCTCTCTCGCTCACTCGCTTTCTGGCGGCCGCGTGAAAGGGAGAACGAGAGAGTCCTAGTTGGATCCAGCTAGATAGGTGCTAAATCTCTGTAAAACTCACTTGCTATCTGTCTACTGAGCCATCTACTGGTGTGGCTGGCTAGATGCCTACCTCACTAGCCATCTAGCAAATCTCTACCAAGCTAAACCGCTATCTGGCCGTCAAAGCGGTGGCTAACAATCTACTAATCTAGTTATCTATCTATTTAGCCATCAGGCTCGTTAGCAACCTAGCGATGTAGTTACCAAAATATCTAACTCTGTAGCTATCAATCCAGCTATCTCGAGAGCTACATTGCTAGCCAGCAGGATAGACTGTCAGACAGCCTGTGAGCTATCTCGATAGCAAGATAGCGAACTACCTAGATAGCTATCTACATGCAATGCTAGACAGCTAGAAAGCTGGATATCTGTATGGCGAGATAGTTGGATATATTGATAGTAAGATAGGTAGTTCTCTATCTAGGCAGCTATTTGAAGGGTGCGCTCTCTCTTTCTCATCCTCTGTGGGCCTCGTGAGAGAGGGAGATCTTGTTAGATCCAGCTAGATAGACAGCTACCTAGCACGTGAGATACCTGGATAGTTAGGAAAATAAATGCAGATGCTGGTACAAATCGAAGGTTTCACCAAATGCTGGATTAAATCAGCAGGTCAGGCAGCATATCGGAGAGAGGGAATGGTTGACCCGATACGTCACCCATTCCCGCTCCTAGATGCTGTCTGACCTGCTGAGTTTCTCCAGCATTTTGTGATAGCTAGCTAAACGGTTAGATCGCTAAATAGATGGTTATACGTACAGATGACTGGATGGCAAAATCGCTTGAAAGGTAGATGGCTGTTTGGCGAGACGGTTAGAAGGCTAGTTGGGGAGAGGTAAAGGGACAGGCGTTGGTCGAGGGGAGAAGTAAAGGGACAGATGTTGGTCGAGTGGGGAGTTAAAGGGACAGGTGTTTGAGGGGCGAGTCCCTTTACCTCCCCAATCAACTCCATCCAAGGACCCGAACAGTCTTTCCAGGTGAGGCAGAGATTCACCTGCACCTCCTCCAACGTCATCAACTGTATCCGCTGTTCGAAGTGTCAACCTCTCTCCATCGGCGACACCAAGCGCAGGCTCGGCGATCGTTTCGCTGAACACCTCCGCTCAGTCAGTCTCAACCAACCTGATTTTCCGGTGGCTCAGCATTTCAACTCCCCCTCCCATTACCAATCTAACCTTTCTGTCATGGGCCTCCTCCATTGTCAGAGTGAGGACCAGCGCAAATTGGAGGAACATCACCTCATATTTCGCTTGGGTAGTTTACACCTCTGCGGTATCAACATTGACTTGTCTAACTTCAGATAGTCCCTGCTTTCCCTCTCAATCCACCCCCCCTTCCCAGTTCTCCCACCAGTCTTCCTATCTCCGCCTGTATCCTATCTTTTTCCGGCTCCATCCGCTGACATCAGTCTGAAGGGCTCGACCCGAAACGTCACCCATTCATTCTCTCCTGAGATGCTGCCTGACCCGCTGAGTTACTCCAGCATTTTGTCTACCTTAGCTAGATAGCTAGTCAGGTAGATATATAACTATATTAATAGCTACAGATCGAGATGGCTAGATAGCCACATAGCTAGACAGCTAGACAGCTAGATGGCTAGAGAGCTAGACAGCTAGAGAGCTAGAGAGCTAGCGTGGCTTTTCGCAATTAGCTGGATAAAGAGATGGCTAGACTGCGTCGGGAATCGCATTTCTGCGCACATTTTCTCATGGCATTTGTAAAGGTGTTGACGTCGTCGTTCGGGTCAATTGTCAAATCCTTGAATAGCGACCAGTGTTAGAGCTCTAGGGTCAAGCGGAATCATGGATTTGTAGAGAAGGCAGGCACAGGTTACTGATTGTGCATGATCAGCCATGATCACAGTGTATGGCGGTGCTGGCTCGAAGGGCCAAAGGGCATCCCCTGCACCTATTTTCTAAGCTTTCTATGTCTATAGACTCCGTCCAATCCCGGAGTCAGTAATTAGTTCATAAGTTCATACGCCATTTGAGTAAGTCACTAGGCTCACCGAGTCTGATCCGCCATTCGATCATGGCTGCCCTATCTTTCCCACTAAAACCCAACCACAACTTTGACACTTACTAATCACGGACCTGTCAGTCCCCAATTTAAAAACCTGTTAATTCCCCAATGACGGCCTCCAGAGTCGCCTGTTACAGCATTCCCCAGATTCACCACCCTTTGACTAGCCTCAGAATAAAAGGACGTACATTTAAAATGAGATGATGAGAGATTTATTTCGTAAGAAGGTGGTAAATCTTTGGAATTCTGCAACAGACAGCTGTAGAAACCGTGATTGGGTATTTTAAAATCGGAGCTGGACATGGTCGTGATTCATAAGAGTGTCGACAATTACGGGGAGGCGGCAGGAGAATGGAGTTGAGTGGGAACGATAGGTGATCCATGATAGAATGCCGGAGTGGACTCGATGGGCCTTGGTGCACTAACTGCTGCTGCTATGACTTTTGTACCCAGTGTTCTTTTTTAACAGTGCACTGCAGCATCCTCACACAGCGCACCCCAGTGAATGTACAGTGGCAATAGACTGTCACATCGCTCTCCCCTGGATGAACATCAGCAGCACACGGCAACATCCACACACAGCGCACCCCAGTGGATGTACAGTAGCAATGGACTGTCACACCGCTCTCCTGTGGATGAACACCAGCAGCACACGGCAACATCCACACACAGCGCACCTCAGTGCATGTACAGTGGCAATATACTGTAATGGCGCCCTCCCCTGGATGAACATCAGCAGCACACGGCAACATCCACACACAGCGCACTTCAGTACATGGACAGTGGGAATATACTGTCATGGCGCCCTTCCGTGGATGAACATCAGCATGAACATCAGCAGAACATCAGCAGTACACATCAGCAGAACATCAGCAGTACACATCGAGGCACAACAGCCCTCACTGTCTGTACAATATAAGTGCATCGCAGCATCAGCATTGCTTATGATGGACCTTGAGTTCCCAATGCGAAACACGCAAATCGTGGTAGTACGTTTAGAGTCATAAATAAGCCGCGTAGAATGCTTGCTATAGTTGACCGAGTCATTGAATATGAGTCAGATGTCAATATTCAACTTTAGAGAACTTTACTTCGGCCGCTTTTGCAGCATTGTGTACAGACAGTTATGTTCGCTCTTGTTCACGAAGGATATGGGCGCTTCGGAAATCGTGTTCAAGACGTTTACAAGAACATCGCCTGGAGCTTATGAACAATCAGACGTCGGACTGATTCATCGGAGTTCGGGCAGTAACCTGATAGATCGATAGCAAATTATGAGAGGCAAAGATATGGTAAACAGTCAGAACATTCCTCGCAAGATGGAAATATCAAGTATTGAAGGCCACCCCTTTATGGTGAAAGGGATGAAGTTTAAACGAGGTGTGCGGGGAAAGCAAGGGGCAGTATGTGCATCGGAGGTCTGCATTGGGTGATAAGGAATAGGAGTAGAATTAGACCATTCGGCTAATCGTCTTATCCGCCAATCTTTTGCCCTCCAAACCCCATTCTCCTGCCTTCTCCCCATAACTTCTGATACCTGTATTAATTAAGAATCTTTCTGTCTACGCCTTTAAATATCCACTGACGTGACCTACACACCCTGTTGTGGCAAATAATTCCACAAATTCATCACCTTCTGACTAATTAAATTTCTGAGCATCTTCAAAAGAGAACGTAGATGCATTCTGAGGAAATGATCTCTTGTCCGAGACGCTCCCACAAGTGGAAACATACTTTGCACATCCACTGGATTTAAACCATTCACATATCTGTATGTTTCAATGAGGTCCACCCTCATACTTCTAAACTCCGAGTGCAAGCCGGGAGCCGACCTAACCCTCGCCATAGGTTAACTTATTGCTGGGATCATTCCTGTAAACCTCCTCTGGAACCTCTCCAGAGCCAGCACACCTTTCCTCTGATATGGTGCCCAGAATTGCTCACAATATTCCAAATGCGGCCTTCCCAGCACCTTGTATCGCCTCAACATTACATCCGTGTTTCTGTATACAAGTCCTCTTGAAATAAATGCAAGCACTGAGTTTGCTTCCATTAGACATTAGAACAATAGACAATAGGTGCAGGAGTAGGCCATTTGGCCATTCGAGCCAGCACCACCATTCCATGTGATCATGGCTGATCATTCTCACCGATTCAACTTGCAGATAAAAAAATTGGGAATAATAATAATAATAATAATAATAATAATAATAATAATAATAATAATAATAATAATAATAATAATAATAATAATAATAATAATAATAATAATAATAATAAACATTTATTTTTTATAGCGCTTTTCCAAATGCTCAAAGACGCTTTACAAAACAGTCAAGACATAAAAACAAACAAACGAACAAAAGATTTGTCCTGACGGAGAAGCGGCGAACAAACAGCGCCAGCGTCCTCACACGTCAGGGTCCGGCTGTAGACTATAAAGAACACAAGACACACAATTACAATTTTAACACAAACAGCCATCACAGTGATTGCTCCAGGCACACCCTCACTGTGATGGAAGGCAAAGAAAAGTCTTATCTCCTCCTCATTCTTCTCCCGTGGTGCCACGAGGCGATGGAGGCACTCGACTTTTGAAGCCCCCACCGGGCGATGGAAAGTCCCAGGGCCGAGCCGAGCAGGCCCATAAAGGTTCTGAGCCCCCACCGGGCGATGGAAAGTCCCAGGCCGAGCCGAGCAGGCCGATGAAGGTCCTAAGCCCCCACCGAGTGATGGGAAGTGCCGCGGCCAGGCCACGCAGGGCGACGAGGGCCCTGCGAGCGGGTCGATCAAACATCGCGCTTCGGGGCGGTCGATGCTGCTACGGCTGGAGCTCCCGAAAGCCGGTCGCCAGCCAGGGACCTGCGAACTCCAGATGTTGCGGTCTGCAGGGCCCACGGCCGAAGCTTCCGAGATGGCAAGTCCAGGCCCCGCGACCGAAGTCTTCAAGGTCGATCCTAGCTGGAGGCCGCCGACTCCACGGTGTTAGGCCGTAGCACGAACGGAGATACGACACGATAACCAGCACTCCCAAGTCCCTTTGCACTTTCGATTTATGGGTTATTTCCCCACTTAGACAATAGTCTACGCCATTATTCATACTACCAAAATGCAGTACTCCGCACTTTGCTACACTATATTCCATCTGCCACTTCTCTGCCCATTCCCCAACATGTCCAAGTCCTTCTGCGGAGTCCATGCTTTCTCTAAACTACCTGCCCTTCCACCTCTTTTCGTAACATCCGCAAACTTGGCCACAAAGCCTTCAATCCCCTCGTCCAAATCATAATATAAAACGTGGAGTAGCGGACAAACACCAATCCTTGAAGTTCTCCACTATTTACTGTTGGCCAACGAGAAAAAAATCCCCCTTTATTGCCACTCTTTGTCTTCTGCCATCCAGCCAACCAGTTATCCATGCTGGTATCTGCCCTTTGACAGCGTGGGCTCTCATCTTCCTAAGCAGCCATCTTGTGACACCTTATCAAAGGCTTTCTGAAAATCAAAGTAAACAACACCTACTGTCTCTCCTTTGGCTGTCTTGCTATTTACTTCTTCAGATAATTCCAGCAAATTTATCAAACACGACCTTCCCTTCACAAAGCCATGACAACTTATGCCTATTTCATCGTGCACTTATAAATACTCTGTCACATCATCCTGTATAACGGGTCCTAAAATCTTACCACCCACTCCAGTGGTGTTGGAGGCAGATACAATAGTGATATTTAAGACAAGTTCAGATTTTCAGGTAATGAAGGGATATGCATTGTGAGCAGGCAGGTAAGGGTGGTCGTCTCATGTTCGGCACAGCCATTATTAGCCGAAAGTCCTGCCGTGCCTTGTACTTCGTGTAGGAAAGAAATGCAGATGCTGGTTTAAATGGAAGGTAGACACAAAATGCTGGTGTAACTCAACGAGACAGGCAGCATCTCTGGAGAGAAAGAATGGGTGACGTTTCGGATCGAGACCCTTCTTTAGACTGATGTCGGAAAAGGTCGGCGGGAAAGAGATAGAATGTTGTCGGAGACAGTGAGACTGGTGGGAGAGCTGGGAAGGAGGAGGGGTGGAGAGAGAGGTGAAGCAAGGGCTAATTGAAGTTAGAGAAATCAATGTTCATATCGCTGGTATGTTAGCTGCCCAAGCTAATGAGGTGCTGTTCCTCCAATTTGCGCTGGGCCTCACTCTGACAATGGAGGATGCCCAGGACAGAAAGTTCAGATTGGGAATGGGGGAGCGGGGGTGAGTTAAAGTGCTGAGCAACCGGGAGATCAGGTAGGACTGTGTGGGACTGTTCAGCGAAACATTCGCCGAGCATGCGCTTTGTCTCGCCGATATCACTCCATCAGTACTATCCCAGAGTATACCGTTATACCAGTACGACCCCATAGTGCGTCACTCCATCAGTACTATCCGACAGTATACCGTTACACAGTACTACCCTACCGTGCGTCACTCCATCAGTACTATCCGACAGTATACCATTACACCAGTACTACCCTACAGTGCGTCACTCCATCAGTACTACCGCAGTGTCACTACCAATTCCATCCCACATTATGTCATAACAATAGTACTACCGCACAGTGTGTCACTCCATCAGTACTACCCCAGAATATGCCATTACATCAATAATACCCTACGTTAGGTCACTCATCAATACTACTTCACAGTCTGCCACTCCATCAGTACTACATGTTACTCCATCAGTATAACCCAAGAGCGTGTCAGTCGAATCAGTACAACCCCACAGTATGTTATTCCATAATTTCTGCCCCACGGTGTTTCACACTGTCAGTACTACCTTAGGTATGTAATTTCATCCGTACTCCCCACAGCTTTTCCCCCCTTCAGTAATACCATCGAATGTGTCGCTCCATCAGTGCTACCCCAAAATATACCAGTCCTTCAGTACTACCCCACAGGATGCTAATCCATAAGTATTATCGCACAGCGTGTCACTCCATCAGTACTACCACATCGTCGGTTACTCCATCATTACTGCCTCACAACGTGTCATTCATTCGGTACAATCCCATGGAATGCCATTGCATCAGTACTAGCAAATGGATTGTCATTCCATCAGTACTATCCCACAGTGCGTCATTCGATCAGTTCTCCCCCTCAATGTGTCACTTCATCAGAACTACACTATAATGTGTCATTACATCAGTACTGCCCCATTTAGTTGCACACCATTAATACTATCCGTCAGTGTGCCACGACATCAGTACTACCATATCGCTTGTTCCTCCATCAGTACTACCGCACACGGTGTCACTCTATCAGTAATACACCGAAATGTTTTACTCCATCAGTACTTGCCACAGTTTGTCACTTCACGAGTACAACCCCAAAGTGTATTGCTCCATCAGTACTGCCCACATTGTATCACTCCATCAATACTACCCCACTGGTCATCACTCCATCAATACAAGCCTACAGTGTGTTAGACGATCATTATTAGAACACACTATGTCACTCCATCAGTACAACCCCAGAGCGTGTCACTTCATCGGTACTACCGCACAATATACCATTCCATCAATACACACCCACAGTGTTTTTCAACATCAGTACCACCTTGTGTATTATTCCATTAGTACTACCACACAGGGTGTCACTCTATCAGTACTATCCAACGGTGTGTCGCGCCATCAGTACTACAAAATGAGTCCTTCCATCAGTACTACCCCACAGTGCTTCAATCCACCAGTATTACTCTGGTATATGTCTATCCAACAGTACTACACCGCAGGGTGTCACACAATCAGTACTATTCCACAATATGCTATTGCGTCAGAACTGCCACATAGTGTGTCACTGCATCAGTACTACCTCAAAGCGTGTCACTCCACCAGCACCAGCCACAGTGTGCCACTGCATCAGTAATAAAATATAGTTTGTTACTCCATCTGTACTACCCTACACTGTGCCACTTCATCAGTGCCTCCCCATTGAGCAGCGCACCATCAGGAATATCACTCGGGTTATCATTGCATCAGTACGTGTGTCACTCCATCAGACCAATCCATTATCACTCCATCAGTACTACCACGCAGCGTGTCACTCCATCATTATTCCCCACAGTATGTCACTCCATCAGCCCTATCTCACTGTGTCACTCCATCAGTAATTCCCCACAGTTTCACTCTATTAGTATTTCCCCACAGTGCCTCGCACCATTAGCACTACCCGATGTTTATCATTCAATCAGGACTATCCCAGTGGGTCACTCCATAAGTGCTGCCACAAATTGTGTCATTCCATCAGTATTACCAAACAGTGTGTCACTGCATTAGTACTAAACCACAGTTTGTCATCCCCATAGTACTACCGCTCAGTGTGTCACTCCGTCGGCGAAACCGCACAGTGTCTCACTGCATCAATACAACTCCATATTGTTACACTACATCGGCACTGCCCCACATCATGTCACTCCAGTGCAACCCTAGAACGTGTCACTCCATCAATGCTGCCCGCAGTATGTTCTTCCATCAGTACTCCCCAAAGTGTTTCACAACATCAGGACTACGTCAAATCTGCCATTCCATCCGCATTACCCCACAGTGTGCTAACCCATTGCAGCGACTCCATAGTGTGTAATCCCTTCACTATTTCACCACAGTTTTCATCGCAACAGTACTACCGCAGAGCGTGTCAGCCCATCAGTATTACTGCGTCACTCCAACAGAATGTACTATTACATCCGTGCTACCCCACAGTGTGTCATTCCATCAATACACCTCCACAGTACGTCATTACACCAGTACTACTCCACAGTGTTACACTCCATCAGTATAACACTGGGGCGTGTCACTCCATCAGTACTACCCTACAATATGTTATTCCATCAGTATTACACCACAGTGATGCACTTCATCGGTACTGCCTTAAGCTTGATATTCCATTTTGTACAACCACACAGACTCATTCAATTAGTATTACCCATCAGTGTAACTCTCCATCTGTACTGCCACACCGTCAGTCCTTACCATTCCACAATGTGCAACACGACAGTACCAACAAAGACTGGGTCAATACTTCAGAACTAGCCCACTGTGCGCCATTCTGTCCACACTAACCCCAGTGTGTCATTCAATCAGCACTACACCGAAGTATCTCACTCCGTCAGTACAACCGCGCAGTGTGTCAGTCCATCAGTAATACGCACCGTGTGTCACTCCATCAGTCCTGCACCACAGCGTGTCACTCCATCAGTTTTACCACACGGGTTGCAGTTGCACACTGAAGTGGTACTGACGGAGTGACAAACTGC
>NW_027601306.1:193949-222792 GCF_053455715.1 Rhinoraja longicauda
AGCGGGAGTTGAAATGCTGAGCCATCGGGAAATCAGTTTGGTTGAGATGGACTAAGCGGAGGTGTTCAGCGAAACGATCGCCGAGCCTGTGCTTGGTGTCGCCGATTGAGAGACGTTGACACTTGGAACAGCGCATACAGTTGATGAGGTTGGAGGAGGTGCAGGTGAACTTCTGCCTCACCTGGAAAAAATGTTTGCGTCCTTGGATGGAGTTGAGGGGGGAGGCAAAAGGACTCGCCCTCGAACAACACCTGTCCCTTTAACTCCCCACTCGACCAACACCGGTCCCTTTACCTCCCCCTCGATCAACACCTGTCCCTTTATTTCTCCCCAAATAGCCTTCTAACCGTCTCGCCAAATAGCCATCTACCTTTCAAGCGATCTAACCATCCAGCCATCTATCCATCTTAGCTAGTCATCTATACGTATAGTTATTGAGTTCGCGATCTAACTATCTAGCTGGATATCACAAAATGCTGGCATCGAGGAGAGAAGGAATGGGTGACGTTTCGGGTCGAGACCCTTCGTCAGACTCGACCCGAAACGTCACCCATTCCCTCTCTCCAAGATGCTGCCTGACCTGCTGAGTTACTCCAGCATTTTGTGAAACCTTCGATTTGTACCAGCATCTGCAGTTATTTTCCTAACTATCCAGCTACCTCACGTGCTAGGTAGCTATCTATCTAGCTGGATCTAACAAGATCTCCCTCTCTCACGAAGCTCACAGAGGATGAGAGAGAGAGCGCACCCCTCAAATAGCTGCCTGGATAGAGAACTACCAATCTTACTATCAATATATCCAGCTATTTCGCCATACAGATATCTAGCATGTAGATAGCTATCTCGGTAGTTCGCTATCTTGCTATCGAGATAGCTCGCACGCTGTCTGGCAGTCTATCCTGCTGGCTAGCAATCTAGCTCTCGAGATAGCTGGATTGATAGCTACAGAGTTAGATATTTTGATAGCTACATAGCTAGGTCGCTAACCAGACATGGCTAGATAGATAGATAACTAGATTAGTAGATTGTTAGCCAACCGCTTTGACGGCCAGATAGCGGTTTAGCTTGGTAGAGCTTTGGTAGATGGCTAGTGAGCTAGGCACCACTAGATGGCTCAGTAGACAGATAGCAAGTGGGTTTTACAGAGATTTAGCACCTATCTAGCTGGATCCAACAAGGACTCTCATCAAGGCACTCCACAAAGAGTTGCCTACAAAACTACCTAACTATTTTGCTGTGCAGAGATCCAGCTATCTCGCCACCCATCTGTCTAACGTTCAAGCTATCTAGCAATGCAGCTATTTAGCTATGTAGAGAGCTAACACACTCCCTGACTGTCTTTCCCGCTGGCTATCAATCTACATAACTTGATAACCAGCTATCTAGCTGTCATGCTAACTAGTAAAGTAGCTTGCCGCCTATTTAGGGATCCAGCAACCTATCAATTTGACTATCCATCCTGCTGTCCAGCTGTGTAGTTAACAGGCTAAATAGCTATCTCTCTCACTAGCTGCATGCCATCTATCTCTCTACCGAGCTGGCCACCTAGCTATGCACACTTCCAACCATTTACCTAGTTAGCTATCTTAATTTCTAGCTAGCTATATATTTAGATATCTCCCCAGTTATCTACCCCGTTGGCTAGCAATCCAACTATCCAGCTATCCAGCTATATAGCTAGCAGTCCAGCTAGCTATCCAGTGATCTAATTACGGAGCTATGTATCCATTTGTCTCTGTAACAATCAATCTAGCTATTTATTTCTTAATCTGGCCATCTAGCGATTTACATTTCGCCTATTGCTATCTAGCTATTTAGCCATGTAGTTATCTATCTAGCTAGCTGCATAGCTATCTAGCTATCTAACTATGTAGCCAGATGGCCAACAAGCCTTTTAGCCATCTACTCATCAAGCCATCTCGTTATCTGACCACCCACCCATCTGGCGTTATTCAGCTCGCCATCTACCCAGTCTGCCAGGTTCCCAGATGGTCAATTAGTCAAGTAGCCAAATAGCCTTTCATCCGTCTAGCCAGATAGCTATTTAGGCATCTAGTCATCCAGTCATCTAGATATATAGCCATTGTGAGCGATTTTTCTGGCAATTAATTTGCTAGGTAGCTATCTACAAAGCTAGGTATAGCTAGATCTCCATCTGTGGGCCTCGCGAGAGAGGGAGCGCAGCCCACAGAGAGCTGCCTATGTCTCTAGCTAGATATCTTGTTAGTTATTCGACTATCTACACATCCAGCTATCAAGCTTTCAAGTTATGCAATGCGGGTATCAAGCCATCCAGGTAGCAAACTATGTTTTTATCTAGATAGCTAACACGCTATCTGGCTGTCTATACATTTTGCTACAAATCTAGCTAACTAGGTATCCAGCCTTCTAGCTATCAGGCCAGCGAGCTACTACGTAGCGTTCTAGCTCGGTAGCTACAAATCCAGCTATCTGTCTCCTGGCCAGCAAACTACCTGGATATCTGGGTATCTAGCAATGGAGCTACCTAGCTAACTAGCAAACTATCTAACTCCCTAGCTAGCTAGATATGTGGCTAGCTATCTAGCTATCAAGCAATCGACGTATACGGTAGCTATTTCGCTTTCACGCAACTGGCGCGCTGCATAGCTAAGTTACTATCTAGCTGCCTATCTATCTAGCCATCTAGATCAGGCTAGGTCCCTCTCTCTCTCACGAGCCGCACAAAGGACGAGCGAGACAGTGCGCACCCCGCAGAACTCCCTAACTAGGTACCTAACTCTTGCTATCTAAACATCTAGCTATCTAGCTACATAGCCATTCAACGATAGCCAAATAGATATCTATTTCTTTTCTTTTCTTTGCCTTCCATTTAATACTTTTCTTTGCCTTCCATCACAGTGAGGGTATGCCTGGAGCAATCACTGTGATGGCTGTTTGTGTAAAAATTGTATCTGTGTGTCCTGTGCTTTTTGTTGTCTACTGCCGGACCCTGACGTGAGAGGACGCTGGCGTTGTTTATTCGCCGCTTCTCCGTTAGGATAGTTTGTCTGTTTGTTTTTATGTTACGATTGTTTTTGTAAAGCGCTTTGAGCTTCTGGAAAGGCGCTATATAACATAAATGCTTATTATTATTATTATTATATCTATCTCGCTGGCTAACAATCTAGCTAGCTATGTACTGTAGCGCTCTCTCTCTCTCTCTCTTTCTCTCTCTCTCTCTCTCTCTCTCTCTCTGTCTCTCTCTCTCTCTCTCTCTCTCTCTCTCTCTCTCTCTCTCTCTCTCTCTCTCTCTCTCTCTCTCTCTCTCTCTCACAGAAGGCGAGCGAGAGAGAGGGCGCGCACCTCACATAGGGCTGCCTGTCCAGCCAGCTGTACCGCTCTCAAGCTATCCAGCTATCCACCCACCCAGCTAGCTAGCCATGTCTGAAGAAGGGTCTCGACCCGAAACGTCACCCATTCCTTCTCTCCCCGGTCTCACCAGGACTCCATACAACTACAGAAGTACCTTTTTAACCCTGTACTCAAATCCTCTCGTAATGAAGGCGAAAAATGCCATTAGCTTTCTTCACTGCCTACTGTACCTGCACGCTTACTTTTAGTGACTTGTGTACAAGGACACCAAGGTCTCGTTGCACTTCCGTTTTACTTAATGTGACACCATTGAGATCATAATTTGGCTCTTTGTTTTCGCCGTCAAAGTGGATAACCGCACATTTATCTACTTTATACTGCATCTGCCATGCATCTGCCCACTCACTCAACCTGACAAGTTACCCTGCGACCTCCTAACATCCTTTTCGCAGTTCACACTGGCACACAGCAAACGTGCTTTTGTTACTTCTAATTCTATCATCCAAATTATTAATATATATTGTAAATATTTCTGGCTCCTGCACCGAGTCTTGCGGCACTCCATTCGCCACTGCCTGCCATTCTGAAAATGAACCGTTTTTTCCGACGCTTTGCTTCCTGTCTGCAAACCAATTGTCTGCCATGTCAACACGCTACCCCCAATACCATGTGCTTTAATTTTACTCACCAATCGCCCGTGTGGGACCTTATCAAATCCTTTCTGAAAGTCGAGATACACTATATCCACTGGCTCTCCTTCATTCATTTTACTTGTCACATCCTCAAAAAAATTCAGAGGACGGTCAAGCAGGATTTCCCCATCATAAATCCATGCTGACTTGGACCAATCCTTTTACTGCTATCCAAATGCGCCGTTATCACCTCTTTAATAATTGCCTCCAACATCTTCCCCAACACCGATGTCAGGCTAACTGGTCTATAATTCCCCGTTTTGTCTCTCGCTCCTTTTTTGAAAAATGGGTTAACATTCGCTCCCCTCCAATCCACAGGAACTCATCCTGAGTCTATTGAACATTGGAAAATGATCACCCATGCGTCCACGATTTCTAGAGCCATCTCCTTGAGTACTCTGGGATGCAGACCATCAGGCGCTGAGGATTTATCAGCCTTCAGTCCCACTGAACTAAGCTATCTGAACTATCTCGTGGCAGAGTCAGCTTGTTCCATAAGGTTTTCCGTCGTGCTGGTTGACTCTATAACTATAAATAGAGTGGAATTGTGTGGCTGGAAGACAATAGACAATAGATAATAGACAATAGGTGCAGGAGGATGCCATTCGGCCCTTCGGGCCAGCACCGCCATTCAATGTGATCATGGCTGATCATTCTCAATCAGTACCCCGTTCCTGCCTTCTCCCCATACCCCCTGACTCCGCTATCCTTTAGAGCTCTATCTAGCTCTCTCTTGAATGCATTCAGAGAATTGGCCTCCACTGCCTTCTGAGGCAGAGAATTCCACAGATTCCCAACTCTCTGATTGAAAAAAGTTTTTCCTCATCTCAGTTCTAAATGGCCTACCCCTTATTTTTAAACTGTGGCCCCTGGTTCTGGACTCCCCCAACATTGGGAACATGTTTCCTGCCTCTAACGTGTCCAACCATTTAATAATCTTATATGTTTCGATAAGATCTCCTCTCATCCTTCTAAATTCCAGTGTATACAAGCCATGTCGCTGCAGTCTTTCAACATATGATAGTCTCGCCATTCCGCGACTACGCTGCACGTCCTCAATAGCAAGAATATCCTTCCTCAAATTTGGAGACCAAAACTGCACACAGTACCCCAGGTGCGGTCTCACTAGGGCCCTGTACAACTGCAGAAGGACCTCTTTGCTCCTATACTCAACTCCTCTTGTTATGGGGTGTCCCCTAGTGAGACACGGTTAACCTTATTAGCTGCTAACGCGTTAGACCTTTTAAATCTTTAGAGGATTGAAACCTCAGGGCCTTTAACCCTCGTTTACCGTTTAGACTCAACGATCCTTCCTAAATCCTTACCCACCTGTCCGTCCAACTGACCCCCGAGATTCCGTCACGCAGATTAACACATCAGCGGTGATCGGCGGGTCATAGAGGAGTCACAAAGACGGGGAAAATAGAGTGGCCAAATAAGATACTCACTCTACTGGCCAATTCCACCGTTCTTCGATCCTCGTGCCCTCAAGTCTCAGCCACTAAGTATCGATCTTTGTTGTGGAATCCCACCGCTGCCACCAAATGTCGAGTTCGCGTTCGCGGTCAGTTGGATGACAATAATCAGAGACGGCACAGACTTTACCTGTTAGTTTATTAGAGATCTCGTAGACAGGTTTCTAAAAGCACACACAGAGTTGCGGACTCCGGGGCCAGTGGAAACGTGTCACACCAGCCACTAGAATTAAGCCCCCTTTATACCCCAAAACCGCAGAATTAACAGTTATTTACAAGTATCACAACCAATCAATATTGGAATTAAGTCAGTTTTCCCTTATAAGGTCCTAACATGCTATTGTTCAAGGTTTAGTCGGCGTCTGTTTACTGTTTGTGTTCTTTATACATTGTGTTTTTCTCCTCTGAAGACGAGCTGGAACATTCTGCGGTTTGGGCTACTGATTACTACTAGCTTTAGCAAGTTCAGCATTTTTGTGATTACGTAGCCTCAAGCAGGTGCGAGAGAAAGAGAGAGAGCCTCAAGCATGTGCTTTAACCTAACACACAATACTGCAAAGCCCATGTGGAGTCCAGTGGCCGAAGCAAACAAAAAGGACAGATCTGGCTCTGCATTCCTTATCTCCACACTTGTTATGAAGGCCAACATTCCATTGGCTTGTTCCATAAGGGTTTCCGTCGTGCTGTTTGAATCTATAACTATAAATAGAGTGGGATTGTGTGACTGGAAGACAGCCGGGGATGAGTCGCGAATTGGCCTCTTATTGCTTTTCCGCGGCCCCTTATTGCTTGGCCTCTTATTGCTTTTCCCTCCACTCTCTCCTCTCGTCTTCTCCCCTCTCCTCCCACCTCCCCTCTCGTCTCGTCCCCTCCCATCCCCTCACCTCCCCTTCTCTCCTCTCCTTTCCTGCCCACTCCTCTATCTTCAACTGCCACCGTCGTTCCACTTTCCTCTCGTCTCCTCCCCTCTCCTCCCGGCAGGAAAGGAGAGGAGAGAAGGGGAGGTGAGGGGATGGGAGGAGACGAGACGAGAGGGGAGGTGGGAGGAGAGGGGAGAAGACGAAAGGAAAGTGGAACGACGGTGGCAGTTAAAGATAGATGCTAAGATTGACGTCCTTTTACTAGTGCACAACGGGGATTGATAGTGGGCCCACTGTCGTTTTTCATCTATTTAAAGATTTAGCTGACAATGCTTTCAACATGGTCAATACGTTTGCTGACGATGCTAGATCGCTAGTGTAGGTGACAGTGAAGGGGCTTATCGAAGATCACATCAGGTTCAAGATGAACAGGTGAAATGGGACAAGGAATGTCTGAAAGTGCGGTGTGTAGTATTTGGTAACCTACTGGGTGGTAATTATTGAAGCAAGTCATCGAATCTTTTGGGAACTGGAAAGATGGACACTTCCTTGAAGAAGGTGGGGACTGCAGAACGCGATATTCAGTGGCGTGAGGTTGGAGATCTCGACCAATAGCGTGGCCCGTTGATTGGCGCACTATTTCAAAACTCGGCCAGGGAACACATTTGGACGATTGCCGGAAATTTACCGGCCGTTTTCCGAAAATTGACCTGAGTCAAATATGTCATAAAGCTGAAAAATGTAGAGAAGAATTACGAGGATGTTGCCGGGACTAGAGGGCCTGGCCTCCACTGCCTTCTGTGGCAGAGAATTCCACAAATTGACATCTCTCTGGGTGAAAACGTTCCTTCTCACCTCAGTTTTATGTGGCCTCCCCTTTATTCTTAGACTGTGCCCCCTGGTTCTCGACTGCCCCCAAATTAGGAACATTTTTCCTGCATCTACCTCGTCCTGTCCTTTTATAATATTATAAGTCTCTGTAAGAGACCCCCCTCTCATCGTTCTAAACTCCAGTGAATACAAGCCTAGTCTTTCCAATCTTTCCTCATATGACAGTCCCGCCATCCCGGGGACTAACTTCGTCAACGCACGCTGCACTGCATCAAGAGCAAGGATGTCCTTCCTCAAATTTGGAGACCAAAACGGCGCACAACACTCCAAATGTGGTCTCACCAGGGTCATATACAACTGTAGAAGGACCTCTTTACTCCGATACTCAAATCATGTTCCAGTTCATCTTCTCAAGACAAACATGAGGTAGATCTCGTTGTGCACTGACCACTGCTGTCTTACACTTCTATTGGCCCCACGTTCTGAAATCCCTGTCTGTAACCCGACAGGAGCAATATCGTTATCCCTCGTCAAATGGCAAATGGGAGGGATCAAGAGTCAAGTGCCAGGAATGTTTAATTGTCACATGTCTTAAATTAAATAATGAAAGTCTTAATTGCAGCATCACTAAAGAATATGCAAACACAGTGTTAAAAAAACAATATATTAAGAAATATATCTCTAAATCTAGAAAATCTAAAAAACCTTTAAACAATCTAGAAACAAACAAGCACCAATGGTGCAAAAAGAAACAATTTCCCAATTCTATGTGGTTTGGAGGTTGTAGTGTTTAATGGCCTCATGGTTGTAGGGAAGAAGCTGGTGCTGTACCTGGACTTTTCAGGCTACTATGTTTTCATTCCGATGGCAGGAGTGAAATGATTGTGTCGCATGTGTCACTGATGAAGCTGGCTGCCTTTTTTGAGGTAGCAACGTGTGTAGATCCCTCGATGATTGGGAGCTCAGTGCCATTGACGTATCCACTGAGTAGTACTTACTTTTTGCAGTCTTCCTCGCTCTTGCGCATTCATGCTGTCGAAACAGACCGTGATGCACCCGATGCACCCGGGCAACATGCTCTCCACTGCACAAGGGTAGAAATCCAAGAGTATTGGCAGACCGAATCTCCCCAATCTGCTCAGAAAGTAGAGACGTTGATGAGATTTCTTTATCATTGCATTAATGTGCCGGGTCTAGGAAATATTTTCGGACATATGAACGTCCAATAATTTGAAGATTTTGACTCTCCACCGTCGTCTTGAAGACCTACACAGGATTGTGGGACCCTATTCTTCCACTTCCAATGGCCATAAACGTTTCCTTGTGCATTCTTTCAATGAAAGCAAGGTTGTAGCTCTGGAACTCTAGGCATTCTAGATGGTGGTGTAACCCAGAGAGCGGATGCCCAGTGTGAGACAGTAGGCTTGCGGAGTTTAGATACCACTGCAACCCTGAAGTTGGATTGATCGATGTCACCGCAGATAATGAGCAGGGCATCAGGGTTTAGTCCTTAAAGGTAGTTCATGACCTAGTATAATTCATCCACTGCCACGTTACGTTTGGGTTTGGGTGTTATGCGATCAAAGACGCGTTGATAGAGATGAAATGCCCCGGTAGGTAAAAGGTACGGCACGTAGTATTTCACGTGGTCGCCTGAACTATACGTAGGATTCGTGACACCAAACTTCGAGCACTGAGCGCAGTTCTGGTCTTCGAGTTATTGGAAGGAATACATTCAACTGAGAACGTCGGTGGGGGGGGGGATCACACGTTGCTGCCTGGAAGGGAGGGCTTTAGACTTAAAGAGCGGCCAGACAAGTTGGAAGGTTTTCCACGCAAAGTAGATGGTTGACCGGTGACATTACGGAAGTATATATCATCATAAGGGGCAAAGGAAAGATAGACGGTACTGTCGTTTTTCCAGGGTGGGTAGTCGAGAGCTGGATAACATAGCTTTCAAGGGAGAGAACATAGTGCCAGAAGAGACCTGAGAGGCAACTAGGTTACACAGGAAGTTGTGGGTAGGTGGAACTGGGTGCCAGATGAAGCTAAAGAGATGTGCTTCGATTAGAATGTACAAGAGACATTTGAAAGTATATGTAGATAAAAATGGACGGTGGGCCATGGAAAAAACGTGGGGAAGTTGGACTAAATTATTTGGACATATTGCTCGGCCTCGGCATCCGGTTCCAAAAGGTCTTCGTTCGTGCTGTTTTACTATAACTCTATAAATAGCATCGTCATTGTTTGACTGTAAGAGTCTCAGAGACTATGTCGGCAGTCAGCCTCTTATTGTGTTTTCAGGACTGAGGGGCATCATTTAGAATCCACCTGGCCTGGTTGAAAAATACTTTAAACAAATAAATAATATTCAGTATTAATTGAAGCGAGCTTTTCGATGTCTTGATTTTGGCTTCTGAGCCAATGAAGCACAGAACCATATCTGTGGAATAAAATCCTGGGGATTATGCAATTTTGAGCTTTTGAATAATGGCGACATCAAGTGGACGGCAAGGGAACTGCAAACAAGCGCGGCCTCACCAACTTTTTGTAAACTGTGATATAACGTCCCATCATCTGCGCTTAATACAGTAACAAATGAAAGACATCGTGCCAAAACTTCACTACCATCGTATCCAACGGGGACTCAAAATCCAGTGATCTGTGACGTGCACTCCTCGATCTACCTGTTCTACAGTACTCCGCAGCGTCGAACCGATCATTGGGATGGACCTGGCCTGACACATAAATAAAGCAAATCACAGATATCCAAACTAAATGCCGTACGTTATTCCACCGCCCACTTTCCCAGCTGATAAAAATCCCAACGTCATTCTTAATATGCATCTTGGCAATCTACCATCCACCAGCCTTCATTTTTATAAAGGGGAAGATTCTTATTTGTAAAGTTAGTAATCATTCCTTGCACCATCTGAATCAATTCGTTGATATAGATGACAGACAGCAATTGTTCCACCGCCGTGTATGTCAATAGTCACGGACCTGCAGTCATAAAATCCCAGTAAAGTTTACGTTCATGTGGAATGGTTAATTCGTTTTCTAGATTCCATGAATCTCGCGTGACCTGCTGTGTGTTCAATGTAAACCAACACATCCTGTTCCTTGTAACTACATTCTTTATCTCCATGGTGCGGAACAGAATATAAATGTTGAGCAGGGACGTGCTATATTCAAACGACAGAAATCAATCAATCACAACTAAACTCGAATTGGATGTTGAGGGCGTGCAGCGTAGGTTTACTAGGTTAATTCCCGGAATGGCGGAACTATCATATGTTGAAAGACTGGAGCGACTAGGCTTATATACACTGGAATTTAGAAGAATGAGAGGATATCTTATCGAAACATATAAGATTATTAAGGGATTAG
The DNA here is from genome assembly GCF_053455715.1 of Rhinoraja longicauda. NCBI lineage: Eukaryota > Metazoa > Chordata > Chondrichthyes > Rajiformes > Arhynchobatidae > Rhinoraja > Rhinoraja longicauda. The sequence goes on from NW_027601306.1 coordinate 204,531, forward strand.
GCACGTTAGAGGCAGGAAACATGTTCCCAATGTTGGGAGACTCCAGAACAAGGGGCCACAGTTTAAGGCCATTTAGAACGGATATGAGGAAAAACTTTTTCATTCGGAGAGTTGTCAATCTGTGGAATTCTCTGCCTCAGAAGGCAGTGGAGGCCGAGTCTCTGAATGCATTCAAGAGAGAGCTTAAGGATAGCGGAGTCAGAGGGTATGGGGAGAAGGCAGGAACGGGGTACTGATTGAGAATGATCAGCCATGATCACATTGAATGGCGGTGCTGGCTCGAAGGGCCGAATGGCCTCCTCATGCACATATTGTCTATTGTCTATTGTCTACAGCAATAGTAGCTTCACCTGGAGACATCAACATCTTAGCAAAACTACAGGAAGCAGTTTCATTTGGATGAATTAATTGGCTGAAAGTTTCCATGATTTACTGGTACGTTTATGCATTCTGGTTGTAAAATATAAAATGTGCATTTTACAGATCCATTCACTGCAGTCTATTTGTGAGTTTTAGATCAACTATCTTGAGATCTTCACACGCTTGTAACATGTAGTACGAACCTGAGTTCGATATTGCTTCATGCATCCTTAACCACGGACACTTGATCACACTTTACACTTTCTCATCGGTTTCATTTAGTGAAACTAGCCTTTCACTGTCGGTTGTGGTCAGAATGGTGGGTTTGGCGCTGCCTTCAGATCCCAGTATCTACTGATTTGGAAGCCGCTCCGGACAATGAGGCAAGTTTAAACCAGTTGTCCCTCTGTTTGGTTTGCTTGTTGTCTTCACCTGGGCGCCAATTCCATCTCGTTGCATCTTCCTTGCGGAGTGGAACACACGCCATCCTTCCAACCGACACACACCTTCTCATTTGTTTTTTTACTATTTTCTGTGCATTTTATCGACGGTACTGGGATTATACACTCAACTACTCAAATTAAGGGCTTGGTCAATTTTGGGGCATTACATTAAACGGTCACAGGGGAAGATGCTTATATATGATAATTATGGGAGAGCACCGGTAAATGTTCAATTAGGGGAGGGCACCACAAATGGGGATTTGGGGGTGCGCCGTTATTGAATTATGGCGGATGGATAAACAGCAAATGTGACATTAGCGGAGGGAAACTGTAAATGTGGAAATGGAATATCAGGAGAAGGCAAACCTACGTAGAATTAGGGGAGGGTCCTGCCTGTTTCCGTGAATGTTCCTACTTCTCTCTGTGCGTATTCATGTCTCTATGTATCTGTTTTCCCCCCGTCTCTATCTGCTGGTGTTCCTGGCTCTTTGTGTGCTCCTGATGGTCGCCATGAAAGAACTCTCACGGCATGTGAAAAGAAATACACAGGAACATACGCCCATCCACCCAGCTAAATAAACAATACAATGAGCAAACTGGAGCTAGGAACATTACTCAGCATTGACCTGTTCCGCTGTGTCCCTTCAGTGCATTTTATGTGTTCCCACGTCCAGGCTCGCCTCATCCATCCTGTACGGATTGTTCCCTATCCCCCTGTCCCTCGCACACATTTCAGGGAAATCTGATCACCGAGCTGTTCTTCTGCTCCCTGCCAACAAACAACAATTGAAGCAGGAGGATCCGATGCAGAGAGATGTAAAAAGCTAGACAACGGACGCGGATGACATCTTACGCGACTGCTTTAAGTCAGCAGTCACGGATTCTGTAGCTAACCTGAATGAGTGCGCCTCTGCCGTGACTGACTTCATCAACAAGTGAGTGGAAGACTGTGTGCCGCCGAAGTCAACGCGAGTGTTCCCCAACCGGAAACCATGGATGTACATTCACCATGTCCGATGCATACAAGTCAAACGATCCCAAGCAGTAAAGGAAGCCATCCTGTGGTCTCCGCACAGCCATCGAGGATGCCAAGGGGCAATAGCGGTACAAATCTGAGTCCCAGTATAATTTCTGGGACACACCGCGAATGTGTCAAGGTCAGATTAAAATAACTGGATGCAACGCAAATTCAGGCGACTTCATTGGTAATAGTGCGACCCAACACGATGAAAGGAATGCTTCCTAAGCTCGCTTCGAGCAGAAGGTTGGAGGCCAGTGTCTAGTGGAGTGCCCCAAGGATCTGTGTTGGGTCCACTGTTGTTTGTCATTTACATTAATGATCTGGATGATGGTGTGGCAAATTGGATTAGTAAATATGCAGATGATACTAAGATAGGTGGAGTAGTTGATAGTGAGGTAGATTTTCAAAGTCTACAGAGAGACTTGGGCCTTTTGGAAGGGTGGGCTGAAAGATGGCAGATGGAGTTTAATGCTGATAAGTGTGAGGTGCTGCATTTTGGTAGGACAAATCAAAATAGGACGTACAGGGTAAATGGTAGGGAATTGAGGAATGCAGTGGAACAGAGGGATCTGGGAATAACTGTGCATTGTTCCCTGAAGGTGGAATCTCATGTGGATAGGGTGGTGAAGAAGGCGTTTGGTATGCTTGACTTTATAAATCAGAGCATCGAGTATAGAAGTTGGGATGTAATGTTGAAATTGTACAGGGCATTGGTGAGGCCAAATCTGGAGTATGGTGTGCAGTTCTGGTCGCCAAATTATAGGAAGGATGTCGACAAAATGGAGAGGGTACAGAGGAGATTTACTAGAATGTTGCCTGGGTTTCAGCACTTAGGCTACAGAGAGAGGTTGAACAGGTTGGGTCTTTATTCTTTGGAGCGTAGAAGGTTGAGGGGGGACTTGACAGAGGTTTTTAAAATTTTGAGAGGGACGGACAGAGTTGACGTGGGTAGGCTTTTCCCTTTGAGAGTGGGGAAGATTCCAACAAGGGGACATAGCTTCAGAATTGAGGGACAAAGGTTTAGGGGTAACATGAGGGGAAACTTCTTTACTCAGAGGGTTGTGGCTGTATGGAATGGGCTTCCGGTGGAAGTGATGGAGGCTGGCTCGATTTTATTATTTAAGAGTAAATTGGATAGGTATATGGATAGGAGGGGATTGGAGGGTTATGGTCTGAGTGCAGGTAGATGAGACTAGGTCAGGGAGAATGGTCGGCGTGGACTGGTAGGGCCGGACAGGCCTGTTTCCATGCTGTAGTTGTTATATGTTATGTTATATGTTATATGTTATATGTTAAGGCCAACTCTTCAGACACCTGACTCTTCAGACTCCAGTTTGCCTCTCCCCAGGGTGACTGTAGCAGAGGTTGGATCAGCCTTCATGTGAGTAAACCCACGAAATGCAACAGGCCCAGACGGAGTTCCTGGCCGTGTCCCTAGTAGCTGCACAGACAAGCTAGAGAGAATATTTGTCGACATCTCTAACCTTGCCCGACTCTGTTTTCAGGGACCCACATGCTCAAAATGTCCATCATCATTCCAATGTCGAAGAAACGCAAGACCTCAAGCTTAAACAATTAACATCCAGTGGCCTTGACTTTCACCATCATGAAATGTTTTGAGAAGCTGGTTATGGAACGCATGAACCAGTGTACCCAGCGGCCTTGCCCCACTGCATTTCGCCCACCGCCTTCACAGTCCCACCTGCGTCACACTCCTATTCATAAATTACAGTTCTACCTTTCATACCATTATACCATCCACGTTTATCACCAAATTCGCGGGACTTGGTGTCAGTACTCATCTCTGAAACTGGACCCTCGACTTCCTGACCAACAGACACCATTCAGTGAGGATGTGGGACAGATTGTCCTCTACGATAATCCACAACACGGGAGCTCCACAAAGATACGTTCTCCGCCCCTTATTTACTCCTTGTACACCCACGACAATGCAGCGATGTAAAATTTAATTCAATTTTCAAATTCGCAGACGGCACCACCGTTGTGGGCCGGATACCATATATTGATGAATCAGAGTATAGGCGATCGAGACCCCCAATGCTAGCAAGGCAAAGACATCATGATCGACTTTGGGAAGCCGACATACCCCAATTTGCATTGAAGGCACCGATGGAGAGACTGTTGAAAACTTCAAATTGCGAAGAGAAAATATCACCAACAACCTCTCCTGTGCCACTCATATTGAAGCAACGGCCAAGAAAGCACACCAACGCCTCTACTACCTTGGAAGGCTTACGAAGTTTGCTTTGGCCACGGCAACACTCACCAACTTCCACATACGCAGCTTAAAAAGCATTTCATCAGGATTTATCACTGCTTGGTTTGGGAACAGCTCCATGCATGAGCGCAAGAATTTGCAGCGAATTGTGGACGCAGCCAGGACCTCAAACAAACGACCCCCTCTTCTATTGACTCCATTTATACCTTTCCATGTATCTGTCCAAATGTCTTTTAAATTTAATGATAATTTTTGCCTCAAATACTTCCTCTGGCAGCTCATTCAATGTAGCCGACATTCTCTGTATGAATCCATCGACCCATCACTTTCTTTCCCTGAGGGAAAATTTAAAAATCTGGATATACTCAGGACACTCAGGGGACTTCTGTGGGAAAATGAAAACGTATCTAATGTCAAAAATGAATTATCTTGTGAAAGGTCTGATATTGGCCAAACAAATACATGGTGTGGTATCGTTTCGCGAAACACATTCACGGAAACCCCACTGTTGCTCCGCACTCTGCATTAGACTGTCAACTACCTCGGCAGTGCAGCTGAACCGTCTGGCAAAATTAGTTCCTGTCGAACTTTCATTGAACAATAGAAATAACCAAATCTGATTAAATATTGCTACAGTCGAGTTGGTCGCTCTATTTCCTCAATCTGTTGCTGTAGAAATGCCACCATCGACTCAACATGTCTGAACTAAGTCATCTGACAAATAGTTCCAGATACCCAGCACCCTTTGAGTGTAAAGTCTTCCCTTCAGGTCCCTTGTGATTTTTGCCTATCTCACCCTAAACCTCTGACCACATTATTTTGGTTCCACATCCTGGATAAAAGACCGTGTGCGATCACCCTATCTATTCTATTCATGACTGTATACACCTTTATAAACTCACCCATGTATTTCCCCACTCCAATGTATAATGTCCCCGGGGTGAATATATTTGTGGACAATAGGAATGTGAATACTAATGTGTCCAAGTATGGAAATCAATATTAGTTCCAGGTCATTTCGCTAGCTATGATACTGAAACCAGGAACATACTCAAGCTTGCATTGTGCGTGCGCCCGTGTGTACCTGTGTGTGCTGTGGGAGGGAATGGCTGTTATCTCCAAACACACAGACCTCGGAATCATGTCCCCCTCTAAGAATGGATGTTCAGCGTTTTCACCAACAGTCCACAATCAGTGACGATAGATGACACCTCCTGCAAATAACTTTCACATCGTAGCCCTGCAAGGATGGGTTGTCAGTCCGCGATTATACCCTCTTTACCCTCGTAACCGTATAGCCAATTTCGGCTCTAATTATATCGACGAGTTAGCTCATGTGATGGGCCGAATAACGGAACCACGACGACGTACACGGACGATATTGAGAACTTAGTGACATGGTGTCAGCACCATAACCAGGCTTTCAATGTCAGCAGGACGAATGAGGCAGTTATTGACCTGAGGAAGCAGAGTGCAGTACGTGCGCCAATCTGCACCAATGGTTCAAAATAACAATTATAGCGAGCTCAGGTTGCTTGGCGATAATATAACCAATGATCTGACGTGGAGCAACCACATTGATGCGACACTGAAGAAGGCACAATAATGAAAACAAAAATAAATTTTCATGTCTTCTGTCACTATTGCAAACGTCTGGAGATTTGTGGTAAAAAGCATATTGTCACATTGCATCGAAGCTTGGTTTGGAAACAACTCTGCCAAGACCGCGAGGAATTGCAGAAAGTTGTATATATAGCCCAGTCCATCACAGACCCACAGATCAATCTAGACCCAACCACAGTCTCCGTCTACACTTCACGCTGCATAATATTACACAAACACCCAAAGCAATCAAAGACCTGTCCAATCCCAATCAGTTCTTCTTTCCCCAGCTCCGATCTGGTAACAGGTGGATATGCTTGCAGGCGCGCACCACGAGACTTAGGAATAACTTAAATTCCTCCGTTATCAGGCTTATGATGGGTCCCTCCGTCGGTGAGGGTATTAATCAATTCCTTCCACCACATTATCGACATTGACCTTTGTCTCAGGTACTTATGCACAACAATGCGCTACAATGCTGATAAATGCATTCTGCACTATGTATTTTCAATTTTGCTCTATCTATTGTCACGAGTCACACAACGCTGGAAAAGGTCCTTCAGTCCAGCCTGCCAATGCCGATCAATGTACACAATCTACACAAGTCCCACCTGCCGCGTTTGGCACGTGTCAATCCGAAATCTTCCTATTTATGTTTGCCCAAATGTATTTTAAATGTTGTTATAGTTTCTACCTCAAAGACCTGCTTTGGCAGCTCATTCAATACGTCCGCCACCCGCTGTGCGAATACATGTACCTACCACGCTCTGAATGGATCCATACACTCAGTGACTTCTGTCCGCGAATTTGAACCAATAGTATCCATATATGATATATGTAAACTGTTTTGATAGCATGCAGAACAAAGTTGTTTACGGTACCTCGGTACATATGACAATAACATCCCTAAACCTGAAGCTGAAACCTAAAGCGTCGATCATCTGCACTGTTAGCAACACCACGAAACCAGATGAATGTTTCATAGGTTGCAGAGGCATTGCATCATCCATCGTTCCAGACGTGCAGTTCTACACACATACATAATATGTTCGCACAAATTCTTTGCTTTATATTTTCACAGAACTCGAATTCTCCAACTGCACTTGTCCAGTTCTACGGAGAACAGAATTATGCAATCTGGCTTGATAAAATTTTGTTCGTTCTCAGAAATGCAAGGACAATTCAGTGTGTAATGGAAATAACCAACAATGTTCAATGTGATATTCTATGTAATGAACTACAGTATATTCTGCATTCTCTATCTTCCTCTTCCCTCCATCTGCAGGACTGATTGTATCAATGTATGGCATATCTGAACTGAATGAACAGCGTGAATTCGACCAAGCTTACCCATGCCGACCAATGTACCACATCTACACTCGTCACTCCGACCCATCTTTCGCCCACCACTCTAAATCCTTCCCTTTCATGAGCCAGTATAACTGTCTTTGAACGTTGGTCATAATTTCTGCCTTAACTACTTACTTTCAGTGCAAAGATGAAGTCAAAATATATCTGCGAAGGAAGGGACTGTCAAAGGACGTTGGTGGAATCCTCCACTCTGTTCGAGTTTGGAGCAACGACATGTTCCAAACTCTTGGTCCGAGGGATAACCTCCCCGCTCCACCACTGGATGCTCGATTTTTAGCCCCCACAGCCCACAATTAGCAAGGAGAGGAGACACCTCCTTGAAAATAACTTCGAAGATGGAGCACTGCAAGGATCCGTTCTCAGTCCGCTATTCTAGCGTATTTACATTCGCAACCGTGTGGCCATATTCGGCTCTAATTGCACCTGCTAATTTGCTGAAGACGTCATTATTAATGGTGGAATGATGAGCAATGGCGAGACGAACTACAAGATGCAGATAGTGAACTTATTGACATGGTGGCATGACAGTAACCCTTCTTTCAATGTCAGCAAGACGAACGAGATGGTTATTGGCTTCAGGATGCAATGCCGAGTATTTACTCCAATCTGCATCAATGGCACTGGTTGGAAAATGGTTGAGAACTCAAATTCCATGGCGTTAACATAACCAACGATATGTCGTGGAGCAATCACTTTGATGGGAAACACATGAAAGCACACCAATGCCTCTACTTCACAGGGATACTGTGGACATTGGCATGACTAAATTGATTTTTTATAAAACTTCGGGAGATGGACCATAGAACGCACATTATCGGATTGTATAATAGTTTGTTTAGCGACAGCTCTGACAAGACTGGAGGAAATAGCAGAGATTAGTATATGTAACCCAATCCACCACGAATACCGATTTTCCTCTGTGATCAGGCAACTGCACGATACTCCTATATGGACACTGTTCAATTCGTAACTGCCCCATTGCACACATTGGACTTTAAAAAAAATGATTTGCGACAATAAAGCTAGAATTCTAAGAGCTGTATTCCGCATTCTCGATCGCTCGCTCTTGTCATAGTGTCACGCAGTAGGGGAATAGATCCATCGACCCAGTTTGCCCATGCTGCAGTTGTACAGGGCATTCGTGAGACCGCACCTGGAGTATTGTGTACAGCTTTGGTCTCTTAATCTGAGGAAAGACATTCTAGCCTTAGAGGGAGTACAGAGAAGGTTCACCAGATTTGTCCCTGGGATGGCAGAACTTTCATATGAAGAAAGACTGGATAGACTAGGCTTATACTCGCTGGAATTTAGAAGACTGAGGGGATCTTATAGAAACATATAAAATTCTTAAGGAGTTGGAGAGGCTAGATGCGGGAAGATTGTTCCCGATGTTGGGGAAGTCCAGAACCAGCGGTCACAGCTTAAGGATAAGGGGAAGTCTTTTAGGACCGAGATGAGAAAACATTTCTTCACACAGAGAGTGGTGAGTCTGTGGAATTCTCTGCCACAGAAGGTAGTTGAGGCCAGTTCATTGGCTATATTTAAGAGGGAGTTAGATGTGGCCCTTGTGGCTAAAGGGATCAGGGGGTATGGAGAGAAGGCAGGTACAGGTTACTGAGCTGGATGATCAGCCATGATCATATTGAATGGCGGTACAGGCTCGAAGGGCCGAATGGCCTACTCCTGCACCTATTTTTTTATGGTTCTCTGTTTCTATGCCGACCAATGTGCCCCATTGGCACTACTCCCACTTACAGCTTTTGGCCAAAATCACTCTAAACATTTTCTATCCATGCACCAGTCCAAATGTCTTTTAAATACTGTCATGGCTTGTGCCTCAACGGTCTCCTTTGGCAGATCATTCTATATACCCACCATCCTCTGTGCAAATCCATATTCCCACCCTCAACCCGTGTGTGAATCCATAGGCCCAGCACCCTCTGTCCTCGCGGCCGAACTGTTTGCATCTATGTCTGGTACATTTGACCAGTTTGGAAGGCATCAGAAACGAAGATTTTGATTGTTCTTCGGTACGTGACAATAATGAACATAGCCCAAAAGCTAAAACGCTATACGCCACATATCTTAATTGCTTACAACAACACAAACCAAGCGGCGTAATCTCTTAGTTTTTCGAAGGATTGCATCATTCTTTGCACCACCTGCGCACCTTGGCACAGTTAAATAACATGTTTTGTACATGTAGGAGGGAATTTTATGCTTTACCCGTACCCTATATCAAACTTTATTCAGATGGGCACAGACGCAAAATAAAGCGTCTCATAGACCAGTGGTGAGTTCATCGAACAAGTCGGTTTAATAAAGGCCTTAGCGATGTACATCGAGGAACAGTGTGAGCAAGCTCAAGCTGCTTCAAACTCTTACAGTAACTGTAGGATTCTTATACCCTCATGACACAATGGTTACCTGTGGAGTTGAAATAAACCATCATTACTCAATGTCCCTGTTCAACCTTTCATCGTTGTGTTTCCCCAAAGTTAACTTTAATCTTGGGTTTCTTGTGTTTAGAAATCTCCCACCCATATATCTAACATGTAGACATCATAAATGTCCAGATTCACCTCGCCAAATGGAGTCCCTTCGTAAAGAAGATCATCGGTTAACCTTTGGGAGATTTACCTGCGAAACAGAGAGGCCAAAAGCAGCTCTCACGCAAGATTTCAACAGATAAGAACCTAGACATAACTACAAAGGACTATCCTCCGCTAACTGATAAGAAAGCCTGCTTCTCAGCAGAATGTTTCAGCTTTAGCTATTTTAACTACATTCTACCTCGCATCATGCACCCCCAGTATGTGAACTGCAGTGTAACCGAACTAGAACCCACTCACCTTCTTTATAATTCTCAAAATACCCGACAACAGTGCACGTTTTTGTTTATGTTTATGCACAGCTCGAATTCTCCGACTGCACATATCGAGTTCCACGATGAACGGAGGTATGCAATGCAGCTTCAGCAAATGTTATTCATTCTTACAAATTGACGGACAATTTAGAGTTTGGTACAAACAAAGAACAATGTTCGGGATGATATTCTATCTCATGAACTATATTCTGCCTTCTGTATTATCTCCGTTGCTCTGTCAAATGAATTTGTTTGAACTGATTGTATCTATTTATGGTATGTCTGTTCTGAGTGGATGGGCGGCAACGCAGCTTTTCACTGTGCCTCGGTGCACGTGACAGCAATATTCCCCGCCTAACCTGACCAACCCCAATCATCTGAGATAAGTACCAAGTATGATCAGGGCCGGAATGATCGTACTGTGATCGCGACTAAGATAGACACAGACGGTGTTGATATTCAAGAGACATGATGAATGGTTGTTAAGCACAAACAAAATGTTGGACAAATGCGAAGAGAAAGTGCTGACTATGGCAGGAGGAGTAACACAGTACAAATGCTGCTCCTGCATTGCAGACCGCAGTAATTGCCGGGCATCGACACATACAAGAGGAAAACAGGAAATACTCAGATGACTCAGAAGACATCAGTGGAGAAAGGAAGAGCATCTAATGTCACAAATGGATGATCTTATCATAGTTCCGATGCTGGTGAAGCAAATGCACGATGTGGTCCCGTTTCGCAAAATACAAGCAAGCAAACACTGGTGTTGGACCGCATTCTGCATTAGAGTGTAAACTGGTGCGTCAGCGCACCTGGACTTTGCTGCATAATCATTTCCTGAGGAACATTTATTGTTCAACACAAATAACCAAAGTTGGTCCCCTATTTATCTCCTCCTGCTGTCGAGATGGCAGCTATATTTACAAACGTAGTGACTGTAAAAATGCCAGCTTCGACTCAACATATCTCAACTAACGACTCTGAGAGCTTGTTCCATGCACGCGTCGCCGTCTGGATGTGAATTCCTCCCGGTAGGTTCCTTGTGAACCTTGCCCTCTCACCATAAACCTATGACCATTGATTTTTGATTCCCCGTCCTGGGTAAAATATTCTGCGCATTCAACATATCTCTGCCCCTTTTACGCCTTTATGATCACCTCTCAGTTTCCTGCGCTCCAAGGAATAAAGATCTCATCTCTCTGTATAGCTCGGCCCATACAGGGAAATAATAACTAAGCACTGCTCGAACTACTGACGGTGATTGCACAAATGGAGAAACGTGCACACATTTGTTCGGGACTCATAGAGTCACACAGCAGAGAAAGGAGCCAAGCATTTACCTATGTCTATGCTATCCATTTACGAAATACTATTTACAAGCACATGATCCGCAGAATAACATGCCCTGACACTATATGTTTAAGGAAGGCGGTCCTTATCTACAATCCGATGTAGAGGCTGAAGTTGAGATTGATCCCTCGGATGAGGGAGCTGCCAAAGGAACCACAATTGATCACCTCATCTACGCATGTGACAACAATAGGCCCAGCAAAATCTCACCTAATCCAGTGGGGGGGGGGGGAGGGGGTGTAAGGGGTTGTGACCGTGTGTACCTGTGTCCACAGTGCGAGGTAGGGAGGGGAGGGTGTGGCCGTGTGTCCGTGCGTACCTGTGTCCACAGCGGGGGGTGGGGAGGGGGTGTGTCCGTGTGTACCTGTATTCACAGTGGGGGGTGGGTAGGGGGGATGTGTGTCCGCGTGTACCTGTGTTCACGGTGGGCGTTGGGGAGGGGGGGTGTCCGTGTGTCCGTGTGTACCTGTGTCCACAGTGGGGGATGAGGAGGGGGGGTGTCCGTGTGTCCGTGTGTACCTGTATCCACAGTGGGGGCTGGGGAGGGGAGGGTGTGTGGCCGTGTGGCCGTGGATACCTGTGTCCACAGTGGGGAGTTGGAAGGGGGGTGTGGCCGTGGGTGCCTGTGTCCACGGTGGGGGGTGGGGAGGGTGTTTGTGGCCATGTGGTCGTGTGCACCTGTGTCCACAGTGGGGGGTGGGGAGGGGGATGTTGCCGTGTGGCCGTGTGGCCGTGTGTACCTGTGTCAACAGTGGGGGCTGGGGGGGGGGTGTCCGTGTGGCCGTGTGTACATGTGTCCACAGTGGGGAGTGGGGAGGGGAGGTGTCCGTGTGGCCGTGTGTACCTATGTCCACAGTGGGGGGTTGGGAGGGGGTGTGGCCGTGTGCCCGTGTGTACCTGTGTCCACAGTGGGGGGTGGGGCGGGGAGGGGGTGTGGCCGCGTGGCCGTGCGTCCGTGTGTACCTGTTTCCACAGTGGGGGGGTGGGGAGGGGGGTGAGGCCGTGTGGCCCTGTGTACCTGTGTCCACAGTGGGGTGTGGGGAGGGGGGTGCGGCCGTGTGGACGTATGTACCTGTTTCCACAGTGGGAGATGGGGAGGGGGGAGTGCGGCCTTGTGTCCGTGTGTACCTGTGTCCAGGGCTGAGGTATGTGCTCCGCCCTCTGCTCGATGGCCGACGGACCACAGTCAGTGACGATAGGTGACAACATCTCCTCCATAATGACTCTCAACGCCGGCGCCCTGCAAGGATGATTTATCCGTCCCCTACGATTCTCTCTTCACACTGTCCATTGTTCTCTCTAATTTCGTCAACAGGTTCGCTGACGACAACCCTGTGATGGGCCGGATCAGGGACAATGATGCGGTGGAGTTCAGGAAAGAGATATTGAATTTACTCACGTTGCGTCAGAACAATAGTCTCTCCCTCAATGTCATCAAGACAAAGGGGCTAGTTATGAATTTTTGGAAGCAAGGTGGAGCACATGCGTAAATCAGGATTAATGGCACGGAATTGGAAATAGTTTTTTGCGGTAAATATTACCACCGATGTGTCCTGGATCAACCACACAAATCACACAAGCAAGAAGGCACACTCGACTTCCGGAGGAAACTGACAAAACTTCCAGAAACATCTCCAAATGTACAATTGAAAGCACACGGTCGGGATGCATCAGAATCTGGTTTGGATATAGTTCTGCCCAAGACAAGAAATTGGAGAGATATTGTCGATTGTGCCCCTGTATAATATGACTGATCTGAGTGGATAGCATGCAAAACCACGCTTTTCGCTGTAACTCGGTACATGTGACAATAATATATCTAGCCTCACCCAGACAAACCTAATGGTTGGAGATAAGTAACAACTGTCATCAGGACAGAAATATAAGTACTATGATGGGACAAAGATTACCCGCGTGACACAGCCGATGTTGATGTACAAGAGAAGTTGATGAATCGCTGTTAACCGCAAATGAACAGTTCGACAAATGCCAGAGAAGATAAGATTTGTGGGCAGGAGACAGAATAGAGTAAAATGCTCACACTGTATTGTGGACCGCAGTTATTGCCCGGCATCTGAAATAAAAGAGGGAAAATGGATGAATCCAGAAGATTCAGAAGACATCAGCTTGAGAGGACAATGTATCTCGTGTCAGAAATAAATGACCTTATCAAAGCTGAAATCTCGTCGAAACAAATGCACGGTGTGCTATAGTTTCGCAAAGCATAGACCCGCAAACTGTGGCGTTGCACCGCTCCCTGGATTAGAGTGTAAACTGGCTCATCAACGCACCTCAATATTGCTGCAAAATCAGTTGCTGCCCAACATTTATTACTCAACGGAAATAACCAAACCTGGCTGCCTATTGCAACTGCTGAGTTGCCCATAGAAGGAAATCGTGGTGAACCTCGCTATAACTACTGACGGCGATACCAGGTGTGGAGAAACGTGTACATACTGACCCAACAGTCATTAAGTCACACAGCGTAGAAATAAGTCGAAAAACTGTCTGTGTGCATACTGTCCAATTACTAAATCCCATCTACCAGAACTTAGTCTGCAGAATATTATGGCCTGGCACTATCTTTTAAGAAACGGAATACTTACCTTCGACTCGGGGCAGAGACAGAATTCGAGACTTATTCGTCGCATCAAGCGGCTCTCAAAGGCGAACAATTGATCAGATCATTCATTCTGCGCACCTCGTAAGAACGGCAAGTGAATATATTGACCTGACGTCGAGACTTCTGCGAGAACTTTGCAGGATAGATTTTGAGAGAAGTACAGCCGCCGATGCATGATCACGTTCGGATTATCGTTCAGGATAAGAATTCACCTTGGAGTGACTGAGGTCAGATGTAACATATTCTCGCAGATATATCTGACTCGTAGACAGTATTATCTACTCCAGAAAACAAGAATGACCATTTATGAAATGCATACAGGGTTGGGGCGAAGATCGTTGTGAAAAATAGGGAATTGAATTCTCATGTCACATGGGTGGAAAAGAATATGAAACCAAGAACAGTTGATAATTATGTCCTTGAATTCCAAACATTGTGCGTGTGACCGTGTGTACCTGTGTCTGCTGGGGAAGGGGTGGCTGCTATCTCCAAACTACGAGACCTAGGAATCTGCTCGCCTCCGTCACTGGAACGAGATAGAGAACAAAGATACATGGTGCCAAGACAATAATCTTTCCCTCAATGGCAGCAGGATGAAGGAGCTAGTTATTGACTTCAGGAAGCAAGCTACAATACGTGCAAAATCAGCATCAATGGCACCGAAGTGGAAATGGTTGACATGTCCCCTTGGTGTTATTACTATCAGGCCTATCCCGGATCAACAACCCGAAGGCGCACTAACGTCTTTTGGGAAGAATATTTTTATGGACAATATGGAAGACTAATATGACCAGTTATGGAAATGTATATGAGACCAAGACCAGTGTGATAATTATGATTGAATGTCTAAACAAACCAGAGCGTAGCATTGTGCGCGTGTGCCTATGTTTCCCGTTGGAGATGGACAATGAAGAAACATGATGTCAGGACAATAACCTCTCCATCAATGTCAGCAAGTGCCATTCCAAGGCTCTGTCTGAATGTACCTGTCTAAATGGTTCGTAAACAAAGTGATACCACCTTCCTCATCAACCTCCTCCGGCAGCTCGATCCACACACCTACCATGCTTTATTTAAATAATTTGCCGCTCAGGTTCCTATTAAATCTCGAACTCCTCACCTTGAACCATGTCCTCTTGTTCCCGATTCTCCTACTCTGGTTGTTAGTTTGTGCATTTACCCTATCTATTCCTCTTATGATCTTGTATACCCCGAAAGATAATCCTTCATCCTTCTGCGCTCCAATAAATAAAGTCACAGCCGCCTCAACGTCTCTGTATCGCTCAGACACCCGAGTGCTGGCGACATCCGAGTAAATCTGTTGTGTATCCTTTCCATCTGAACACCATCTTTCCTCCAACAGGATGACTAAAACTGAACATAATACTCTGAGTCCCAACCAATGTCTTGTACAACAGCAACATGACCTCCCAACATCGATATTCAATACTCTGATTGGTGATGGCCAATGTGCCAAAAACCTTCTTGACCACACTATCTACTTGTGAAGCAACTTTCAAGGAGCTGTGTACCTGCACCGCTGGATCCCTCTTCACTGCAACACTCCTCAGAACCCTGAAATATATTATTTAACCCCTGCTCTGGTTTGACTTCCCAAAATGAATGAATGAACGAGTGAATGAATGAATGAATGAGTTTATTGGCCACATATGTATACATACAAGGAATATGCCTTGGTGCTCCGCTCGCAATTAACAACAAGAGCACATAGTAAACAATTAAGAACAAAGCAATAGTCAATAGTCAATGTATTTGTCACATACACATAAATGTGCAGTGAGATAAAAAAATTACCCGCAGTTCAACAATAAGACCAATAAGAATAATTAATAAAAATATGCAATAATACATACAATCATAAACCAACACCAAACAAAAGAAACATCCATCCAGTCACCTCCCCACTGTGATGGAAGGCCAGAATATATTTTCTCTTCCCCTGCCGTCTTCTCCCGCCGTCATGCTGTTGAAGTTGCCACGTCGGGGCGGTCGGGCCTCTCGACATTGAAGCGCCGCGCCGGACGGTGAAAGGTCCGCGGCGGGCCCACCCAAGCCCCGCGATTCTGGGCGGGCTAAGACGCTGTCGCTGCCGCTGCCGGAGCTCCCGATGTCGGCCCTCACCCAGGGGGCTGCGAGCTTCCGACGTCCAGGCGGCCGTCGCCGGAGCCTCCGGAGACGAGTCGCAGCCGCTCCCGCAGCATCCGAAGGCAGCCAGCGCCGCAGGTGGTGAGTCCGGGCCGCGGGCTCCGCGAACCAGAGCCCAGGTGGTCCCAGCCGGAGGCCGCCAACTCCAGGTGCATGGCTGATGGTAGGCCGCAGCGGGAACGGCGACACGACACAGAAACAAGGTCGGGTCTCCGTTCGGGAGAGACACTTTTACAGTTCACACCCCCCCCCCCCCCCCCCACATACACATAACACACAACCACAAACACTACATCATATCTAAACTACAATAAAGCAAAAACAACAACAAAAAACACAAAAGACAAACGGACTGCAGGCAAGACGCAGCTGCGAGGGCTTAAAACATTAAGGATACAACATTATGGTTTTGAACATGTAAGTGAAATAAACCAGATCAAAAAGAGACGACGGACTTTTGGTTATTGAGTAGAGCTACTACTCGCGGAAAACAAAGTTGTATTTATGTCTAGATGCGGCTGCTTTGACAATCGGGAGTCACCTTCCAGAGGGAAGAGCTTCATAGAATTTGAGGATATGGTGAGAGGGGTCACAGATTACCTTATCCGCTCGCTTCCTGGCCCTTGACTGTTCGTCAACCCCCGAAGGTTACAGCCAAAACCTTCTCAGCTGATGGAACGATTTGTTGCAGCCTCCGGATGTCGTGCTTGGTGGCTGGGCAAAACCAGACCATGATGGAGAAGGTGAGAACAGACTCTACGATGGCAATATAGAATTGGACAATCGTTGCCTAAGGCAGGTTGCGTTTTCTCAGCTGCCGCTGGAAGTACATACCCTGTTGGGGCTTTTTGACTGTGGATTTGATGGTCGCCCCCAATTTAAGGTCCTTGGAGATAATGGTTCCAAGGGACTTAAAAGACTCCGCAGAGGAACTGGGGATGTGCACTCGTTGGTGTAGAGAGAGTAAAGGTGAGGGGAGAGTACGCATTCTTGCGGTGCTCCTATGCAGAGGGTCTGCGAGTCCAAGATGTGCTTTCCCAGCCTCACATACTGCTTCCTGTCTGTCAGGAAGTTGATTATCCACTGACAAAGGGGTTAAGGCACAGTCAACTGGGAGGGTTTGAAGTGCAGTAGCTCTGGCACAATGGTGTTAAATGCAGAGCTAAAGTCCACAAACAGAATCCTAGCATACGTCCGCTGGCGGACTAGGTGCTGGAGGATAAAGTGCAGGCCTAGGTTGACTGCGTCATCCACAGACCTATTGGCTCGGTGTTCAAACGGCAGGGAGTCCAGCAGATGTTTGTCATCTTTGATGTTTTTAGCTGGGCCAGCACGTCTTTCAAAGGTGTTCATGACTACAGAGGTAAGTGCGACAGGCTGGTAGTCCATTAAGACCAGCGATCCTTGTCTTTTTGGGCACAGGGATAATAGTGGAGACCTTGAAGCAGACAGGGACAGTGCAGGTTTGCAGGGACTGGTTGAAAATGTATGTGTAGATCGGTGCCAGTTGTTCGGCACAGAGCTTGAGGGTAGACGAGGAAACACTGGAGATTTCCGGATTTTCTGTTTTCTGAGTAGCCTCTCCATCTCCGCAATTTCTATTGTTAATCTGGATTCATTCTGTGAGGATGTGCAAATTAGTGATTACAGAGGGGTGGGGAGGGAGGGCAGTCTTTGCCAACTCCAGTCAGTCTCTGAGTAGGTGTGAATTGCTGCTTGGGGAAGAGTGGATGGGGACGGATCCAGTCTTTGCAAACCGGATTCAGTCTTTGAGTAGGTGTGAAGTGGTGAATGGGGTGGGAGTAGGGGGTCACAGAGTTATGTTTCTGTTTCTGGACCCTGCAGTAAAACTCGTTCTGGTCGTTGGTCAGCTGACGATTGTCCAAGGATCGTGGGGTTTTCCTCTTGTACCTGGTGATTTCTTGCAAGCCCTTCCAAACTGAAGTAGAGTCATTAGCTGAAAACTTGATCCACAGCTTCTCAGAGTACATTTCCTTGGCAGCTCTGATTCACCTTCTCAGCTTGTACTTGGCCTGCATGTACAGGTCTGTATCCCCGCTCCTGTAGGCCTCATCTTTTGACTGGCGGAGCTACCTGAGTTCTGCTGTGAACCATGGCTTGTTGTTTGTTGAACCAGATCCGGGTCTTCCTGGGAATGCAACTGTTCTCACAAAGGCTAACATAGAATGTCGCAGTGTCTGTGTACTCATCGAGGCTT
>NW_027601306.1:223292-232449 GCF_053455715.1 Rhinoraja longicauda
GAGAGAGAGAGAGAGGAGGCAGAGTGAGGTGGAGAGAGAGTGATGGGGAGAGAGAGAGGGGAGATAGTGGGATAGAGAGGGAGAGGGGGCGAGATAGAGAGGGGGAGAGAGAGGGGGAGAGAGTGGGGAGAGAGAGGGGGGAGAGAAGGGAGACAGCGGGAGAGGGGAAGAGGGATAGAGAGAGAGAAGATGAGAGAAGGGGACGGGAAGAGGGAGAGGGAGAGAGACGGGGGAGAGAGAGGGGGAGATGGGGAGGGAGAGGGAAGAGTGAATTTCCAAGTCGTTACCCAACCCAGGCGACTATTTGCTTGCTCGCCATAGAAGATCTACAACCAGACTTACATTTCTTCACTGCATTTCTTGTCTAAACGTTATTCCCTTTGTCCTGTATCTGTACACTGTGGACGGCTCGATTGCAATCATGTACAGCATTTCTGCTGCCTGGATAGCACACAGCAACAAAGCTTTTTCACTGTACCTCAGTACACGTGACAATAAACTAAACTGAACTTCCCTCCCCCTCTCCTCTCTCCCCTCTCCTCTCCTTTGCTCTCATCTCCTCCCATCCAACATGCTCCCCTTCCGTCTCCTCCCCTCCTATTCTCTCCTCTCCTCCCCTGTCCACTCCTCTCCTCTCGTCTCCTCCCCTCCCCTCCACCTCTCCTTTCGCCTCCTCCCATCTCCCAGCACCCCACCCCTCTCCTCTCCACCCCTCTCTCCTACCTCTCCTCTCCCATCGATTCCTCCCATCCCCTCCCCTCTCCACTCATTTTCCTCTCCTCTCCTGCCCTCCCCTCTCTTCCCCTTCCCTACCCTCTTCTCTCCTCTCCTCTCCCCTTTTCCTCCCCTCCCTTATTCTCCCATTCTCTTCTCCTCTCCTCCCGTCTCCTCTCCTCTTCTCCGCCCCCTTCTTCTCCGCACCTCCCCTCTCCTCCCCTCCCTCCCTCCCCTCCCCTCTCCTATCTCTTCTCCTCTCTTCCCCGCGCCTCCCACCGCTCTCCCTCCCCTCCTCTCCCGTCTCCGCCCCTCTACTCCCCTCATCCCTATCGTCTTCTCTCCTCCCTCCTCTCCTCCCCATCCCTCTCTTCCCATCTCCTCTTCTCTCCTCTCCTCCCCTCTTATCTCCTTCCATCTCCTCGCATCTCTTCCCCTCTCCTCTTCTGTTCTCTCCTCTCCTCTCCCCTCTCATCCCCTCTCCTCTCCTCTCCTCCCATCTCACCTGTTGATCTCGGCATACTAAGTACAGACTTCATGTTACCTGCCCCACCAGAGGGGAGACGATACTTGATCACTTCTACTCTTCAATCAAGAACGCCTATCGCTCTGTTCCCCAGGCGGCTCTGGGACTCTCCGATGGTTGTTTAATTCACCTTATTCCGACCTACAGGCAGAAACTAAAATCTGCTAAACCTGTGGTCAGAACAACGAAAAGATGGACAAGCGAGGGCATTGAAAAACTACAGTCCTGGTTTGACTGCCCTGATTGGAATGTGTTCAGGGAAGCAACCACAAGCCTCGATGAGTACACAGACACTGTGACATTCTATGTTAGCGTTTGTGAGAACAGTTGCATTCCCAGGAAGACCCGGATCTGGTTCAACAAACAACAAGCCATGGTTCACAGCAGAACTCAGGTAGCTCCGCCAGTCAAAAGATGAGGCCTACAGGAGCGGGGATACAGACCTGTACATGCAGGCCAAGTACAAGCTGAGAAGGTGAATCAGAGCTGCCAAGGAAATGTACTCTGAGAAGCTGTGGATCAAGTTCTCAGCTAATGACTCTACTTCAGTTTGGAAGGGCTTGCAAGAAATCACCAGGTACAAGAGGAAAACCCCACGATCCTTGGACAATCGTCAGCTGACCAACGACCAGAACGAGTTTTACTGCAGGGTCCAGAAACAGAAACATAACTCTGTGACCCCCTACTCCCACCCCCATTCACCACTTCACACCTACTCAAAGACTGACTCCGGTTTGCAAAGACTGGATCCGTCCCCATCCACTCTTCCCCAAGCAGCAATTCACACCTACTCAGAGACTGACTGGAGTTTGCAAAGACTGGCCCTCCCTCCCCACCCCTCTGTAATCACTAATTTGCACATCCTCACAGAATGAATCCAGATTAACAATAGAAATTGCGGAGATGGAGAGGCTACTCAGAAAACAGAAAATCCGGAAATCTCCAGTGTTTCCTCGTCTACCCTCAAGCTCTGTGCCGAACAACTGGCACCGATCTACACATACATTTTCAACCAGTCCCTGCAAACCTGCACTGTCCCTGTCTGCTTCAAGGTCTCCACTATTATCCCTGTGCCCAAAAAGACAAGGATCGCTGGTCTTAATGGACTACCAGCCTGTCGCACTTACCTCTGTAGTCATGAACACCTTTGAAAGACGTGCTGGCCCAGCTAAAAACATCAAAGATGACAAACATCTGCTGGACTCCCTGCCGTTTGAACACCGAGCCAATAGGTCTGTGGATGACGCAGTCAACCTAGGCCTGCACTTCATCCTCCAGCACCTAGTCCGCCAGCGGACGTATGCTAGGATTCTGTTTGTGGACTTTAGCTCTGCATTTAACACCATTGTGCCAGAGCTACTGCACTTCAAACCCTCCCAGTTGACTGTGCCTTAACCCCTTTGTCAGTGGATAATCAACTTCCTGACAGACAGGAAGCAGTATGTGAGGCTGGGAAAGCACATGTTGGACTCGCAGACCCTCTGCATAGGAGCACCGCAAGAATGCGTACTCTCCCCTCACCTTTACTCTCTCTACACCAACGAGTGCACATCCCCAGTTCCTCTGCGGAGTCTTTTAAGTCCCTTGGAACCATTATCTCCAAGGACCTTAAATTGGGGGCGACCATCAAATCCACAGTCAAAAAGCCCCAACAGAGTATGTACTTCCAGCGGCAGCTGAGAAAACGCAATCTGCCTTAGGCAACGATTGTCCAATTCTATATTGCCATCGTAGAGTCTGTTCTCACCTTCTCCATCATGGTCTGGTTTTGCCCAGCCACCAAGCACGACATCCGGAGGCTGCAACAAATCGTTCCATCAGCTGAGAAGGTTTTGGCTGTAACCTTCGGGGGTTGACGAACAGTCAAGGGCCAGGAAGCGAGCGGATAAGGTAATCTGTGACCCCTCTCACCATATCCACAAATTCTATGAAGCTCTTCCCTCTGGAAGGTGACTCCCGATTGTCAAAGCAGCCGCATCCAGACATAAATACAACTTTGTTTTCCGCGAGTAGTAGCTCTACTCAATAACCAAAAGTCCGTCGTCTCTTTTTGCTCTGGCAATCCTTAACCAATTAGTGCCCTACCTGCACCAAAACACCATCCTGGAAAGTTTCCAGTCAGGTTTCAGAGCCCACCACAGCACAGAGTCTGCCTTGTTGAAGGTACACAACGACCTGCTTCTCGCCATCGACACCGGCGACTGTGCAATCCTGCTCCTTCTCGACCTCAGCGCAGCATTCGATACAGTGGACCACACCATCCTTATTGACCGTCTCCGGTACGCGGTTGGCATTGATGGCACTGCCCTGAGCTGGTTCGCTTCGTACCTCAAAGATAGGAGTTTCGCCATCAACATAGGCAGTTATTCCTCTGCTCCAGCTAGCCTCTCCTGCGGAGTTCCACAAGGCTCAATCCTAGGCCCCATTCTCTTTTCTCTATACATGCTCCCCCTTGGCCAAATCATTCAAAGGCACGGCATTTCTTTCCACTGCTATGCCGATGACACTCAGCTTTACCTCCCCCTGAAACCCAACAACCAGTCAAATTTAAACAGCCTCTCACACTGCCTTGAGGACATAAAATGTTGGATGGCACAGAACTTCCTCCAATTAAATGAGAGCAAGTCTGAGGTCATCCTATTCGGCCCCCCCGACTCCATCAAATTGATAACAGGCAGTCTTGGAAGCCTATCCTGCCTAGTCAAACCGCATGTCAAAAACCTCGGCATGATATTTGACTCTGCATTAAAATTTGATAAGCAAGTCAACGCTGTGGTAAAAGCCAGCTTCTTCCAACTTCGAACCATAGCTAAAATCAAACCTTTCCTCAAATTCGACGACACAGAAAAAATCATTCACGCTTTCATTTCCTCCCGCCTAGACTACTGCAACTCCCTATACACTGGGATCAGCCAATCTTCCCTGTCCCGCCTGCAACTGGTCCAAAACGCCGCAGCGAGACTCCTGACGGGTACCCGTAAAAGGGACCACATCACCCCGATTCTGGCCTCTCTCCACTGGCTCCCTGTACGGTACAGAATCAACTTCAAGCTCCTCCTATTCACGTATAAAGCCCTAAATGGACACTCCCCCCCCTACATCAAAAATCTTCTAACCCCCCTCTCTAACTCCAGGTCCCTCAGATCGGCCGACTTGGGGCTATTCACTATCCCACGGTCTAGGCTTAAACTCAGGGGTGACCGCGCTTTTGCGGTTGCAGCTCCTAGACTGTGGAACAGCATCCCTCTCCCGATCAGAACTGCCCCCTCCATCGACTCCTTTAAGTCCAGGCTCAAAACATATTTCTACTCCCTAGCGTTTGAGGCTCATTGAGGAGGCGCTGTGAACTGTTTGAGTGCTACTGTATGTTTTCATTTTTTTTTTCTATTGGAACCTAATCAAATGTACAGCACTTTGGTCAACGTGGGTTGTTTTTAAATGTGCTATACAAATAAAATTGACTTGACTTGACTTGACTTGACTTACATGTTCAAAACCATAATGTTGTATCCTT
Source organism: Rhinoraja longicauda (assembly GCF_053455715.1). Taxonomy (NCBI): domain Eukaryota; kingdom Metazoa; phylum Chordata; class Chondrichthyes; order Rajiformes; family Arhynchobatidae; genus Rhinoraja; species Rhinoraja longicauda. Next base: position 228,047 of record NW_027601306.1, read on the forward strand.
AATGTTTTAAGCCCTCGCAGCTGCGTCTTGCCTGCGGTCCGTTTGTCTTTTGTGTTTTTTGTTGTTGTTTTTGCTTTATTGTAGTTTAGATATGATGTAGTGTTTGTGGTTGTGTGTTATGTGTATGTGGGGGGGGCGGTGTGAACTGTAAAAGTGTCTCTCCCGAACGGAGACCCGACCTTGTTTCTGTGTCGTGTCTCCGTTCCCGCTGCGGCCTACCATCAGCCATGCACCTGGAGTTGGCGGCCTCCGGCTGGGACCACCTGGGCTCTGGTTCGCGGAGCCCGCGGCCCGGACTCACCACCTGCGGCGCTGGCTGCCTTCGGATGCTGCGGGAGCGGCTGCGACTCGTCTCCGGAGGCTCCGGCGACGGCCGCCTGGACGTCGGAAGCTCGCAGCCCCCTGGGTGAGGGCCGACATCGGGAGCTCCGGCAGCGGCAGCGACAGCGTCTTAGCCCGCCCAGAATCGCGGGGCTTGGGTGGGCCCGCCGCGGACCTTTCACCGTCCGGCGCGGCGCTTCAATGTCGAGAGGTCCGACCGCCCCGACGTGGCAACTTCAACAGCATGACGGCGGGAGAAGACGGCAGGGGAAGAGAAAACATATTCTGGCCTTCCATCACAGTGGGGAGGTGACTGGATGGATGTTTCTTTTGTTTGGTGTTGGTTTATGATTGTATGTATTATTGCATATTTTTATTAATTATTCTTATTGGTCTTATTGTTGAACTGCGGGTAATTTTTTTATCTCACTGCACATTTATGTGTATGTGACAAATACATTGACTATTGACTATTGCTTTGTTCTTAATTGTTTACTATGTGCTCTTGTTGTTAATTGCGAGCGGAGCACCAAGGCATATTCCTTGTATGTATACATATGTGGCCAATAAACTCATTCATTCATTCATTCACTCGTTCATTCATTCATTTTGGGAAGTCAAACCAGAGCAGGGGTTAAATAATGTATTTCAGGGTTCTGAGGAGTGTTGCAGTGAAGAGGGATCCAGCGGTGCAGGTACACAGCTCCTTGAAAGTTGCTTCACAAGTAGATAGTGTGGTCAAGAAGGTTTTTGGCACATTGGCCATCACCAATCAGAGTATTGAATATCGATGTTGGGAGGTCATGTTGCTGTTGTACAAGACATTGGTTGGGACTCAGAGTATTATGTTCAGTTTTAGTCATCCTGTTCGAGGAAAGATGGTGTTCAGATGGAAAGGATACACAACAGATTTACTCGGATGTCGCCAGCACTCGGGTGTCTGAGCGATACAGAGACGTTGAGGCGGCTGTGACTTTATTTATTGGAGCGCAGAAGGATGAAGGATTATCTTTCGGGGTATACAAGATCATAAGAGGAATAGATAGGGTAAATGCACAAACTAACAACCAGAGTAGGAGAATCGGGAACAAGAGGACATGGTTCAAGGTGAGGAGTTCGAGATTTAATAGGAACCTGAGCGGCAAATTATTTAAATAAAGCATGGTAGGTGTGTGGATCGAGCTGCCGGAGGAGGTTGATGAGGAAGGTGGTATCACTTTGTTTACGAACCATTTAGACAGGTACATTCAGACAGAGCCTTGGAATGGCACTTGCTGACATTGATGGAGAGGTTATTGTCCTGACATCATGTTTCTTCATTGTCCATCTCCAACGGGAAACATAGGCACACGCGCACAATGCTACGCTCTGGTTTGTTTAGACATTCAATCATAATTATCACACTGGTCTTGGTCTCATATACATTTCCATAACTGGTCATATTAGTCTTCCATATTGTCCATAAAAATATTCTTCCCAAAAGACGTTAGTGCGCCTTCGGGTTGTTGATCCGGGATAGGCCTGATAGTAATAACACCAAGGGGACATGTCAACCATTTCCACTTCGGTGCGATTGATGCTGATTTTGCACGTATTGTACCTTGCTTCCTGAAGTCAATAACTAGCTCCTTCATCCTGCTGCCATTGAGGGAAAGATTATTGTCTTGGCACCATGTATCTTTGTTCTCTATCTCGTTCCAGTGACGGAGGCGAGCAGATTCCTTGGTCTCGTAGTTTGGAGATAGCAGCCACCCCTTCCCCAGCAGACACAGGTACACACGGTCACACGCACAATGTTTGGAATTCAAGGACATAATTATCAACTGTTCTTGGTTTCATATTCTTTTCCACCCATGTGACATGAGAATTCAATTCCCTATTTTTCACAACGATCTTCGCCCCAACCCTGTATGCATTTCATAAATGGTCATTCTTGTTTTCTGGAGTAGATAATACTGTCTACGAGTCAGATATATCTGCGAGAATATGTTACATCTGACCTCAGTCACTCCAAGGTGAATTCTTATCCTGAACGATAATCCGAACGTGATCATGCATCGGCGGCTGTACTTCTCTCAAAATCTATCCTGCAAAGTTCTCGCAGAAGTCTCGACGTCAGGTCAATATATTCACTTGCCGTTCTTACGAGGTGCGCAGAATGAATGATCTGATCAATTGTTCGCCTTTGAGAGCCGCTTGATGCGACGAATAAGTCTCGAATTCTGTCTCTGCCCCGAGTCGAAGGTAAGTATTCCGTTTCTTAAAAGATAGTGCCAGGCCATAATATTCTGCAGACTAAGTTCTGGTAGATGGGATTTAGTAATTGGACAGTATGCACACAGACAGTTTTTCGACCTATTTCTACGCTGTGTGACTTAATGACTGTTGGGTCAGTATGTACACGTTTCTCCACACCTGGTATCGCCGTCAGTAGTTATAGCGAGGTTCACCACGATTTCCTTCTATGGGCAACTCAGCAGTTGCAATAGGCAGCCAGGTTTGGTTATTTCCGTTGAGTAATAAATGTTGGGCAGCAACTGATTTTGCAGCAATATTGAGGTGCGTTGATGAGCCAGTTTACACTCTAATCCAGGGAGCGGTGCAACGCCACAGTTTGCGGGTCTATGCTTTGCGAAACTATAGCACACCGTGCATTTGTTTCGACGAGATTTCAGCTTTGATAAGGTCATTTATTTCTGACACGAGATACATTGTCCTCTCAAGCTGATGTCTTCTGAATCTATAAGAAAATAACTGCAGATGCTGGTACAAATCGATTTATTCACAAAATGCTGGAGTAACTCAGCAGGTCAGGCAGCATCTCGGGAGAGAAGGAATGGGTGACGTTTCGGGTCGAGACCCTTCTTCAGTCTGAAGAAGGGTCTCGACCCGAAACGTCACCCATTCCTTCTCTCCCGAGATGCTGCCTGACCTGCTGAGTTACTCCAGCATTTTGTGAATAAATCGTCTTCTGAATCTTCTGGATTCATCCATTTTCCCTCTTTTATTTCAGATGCCGGGCAATAACTGCGGTCCACAATACAGTGTGAGCATTTTACTCTATTCTGTCTCCTGCCCACAAATCTTATCTTCTCTGGCATTTGTCGAACTGTTCATTTGCGGTTAACAGCGATTCATCAACTTCTCTTGTACATCAACATCGGCTGTGTCACGCGGGTAATCTTTGTCCCATCATAGTACTTATATTTCTGTCCTGATGACAGTTGTTACTTATCTCCAACCATTAGGTTTGTCTGGGTGAGGCTAGATATATTATTGTCACATGTACCGAGTTACAGCGAAAAGCATGGTTTTGCATGCTATCCACTCAGATCAGTCATATTATACAGGGGCACAATCGACAATATCTCTCCAATTTCTTGTCTTGGGCAGAACTATATCCAAACCAGATTCTGATGCATCCCGACCGTGTGCTTTCAATTGTACATTTGGAGATGTTTCTGGAAGTTTTGTCAGTTTCCTCCGAAAGTCGAGTGTGCCTTCTTGCTTGTGTGATTTGTGTGGTTGATCCAGGACACATCGGTGGTAATATTTACCGCAAAAAACTATTTCCAATTCCGTGCCATTAATCCTGATTTACGCATGTGCTCCACCTTGCTTCCAAAAATTCATAACTAGCCCCTTTGTCTTGATGACATTGAGGGAGAGACTATTGTTCTGACGCAACGTGAGTAAATTCAATATCTCTTTCCTGAACTCCACCGCATCATTGTCCCTGATCCGGCCCATCACAGGGTTGTCGTCAGCGAACCTGTTGACGAAATTAGAGAGAACAATGGACAGTGTGAAGAGAGAATCGTAGGGGATGGATAAATCATCCTTGCAGGGCGCCGGCGTTGAGAGTCATTATGGAGGAGATGTTGTCACCTATCGTCACTGACTGTGGTCCGTCGGCCATCGAGCAGAGGGCGGAGCACATACCTCAGCCCTGGACACAGGTACACACGGACACAAGGCCGCACTCCCCCCTCCCCATCTCCCACTGTGGAAACAGGTACATACGTCCACACGGCCGCACCCCCCTCCCCACACCCCACTGTGGACACAGGTACACAGGGCCA
>NW_027601306.1:232949-255949 GCF_053455715.1 Rhinoraja longicauda
TACGGGAGGCCCAGCCCCGTCGTCGGGGGCGTCCTCCATCTCGGGCCCAACCTAATTTGCCCTTACAGGGCAGGACTCATTTGCACGGGAACGAGCGTAGATGGTCCGGCCGCCTCGTCCGGCTGCCCGACAGTTTCTTCGCCTCTGGTTCTGGGGGGGGGGGGGGGTTATGTAGCGACCCCTGGTGGTGGGCCACACACAGTACATAACCTTCGGCCCGTGAGAGGCTCGTGAGAGGTCACGAGGAGTCCAAGAGCAGGAGATAAGAGAGTTGGGAAGGAGGGGGCGACAAACGGAATAAGGTGGTGTTGGATAACTCAGTGTGCTGCCTCATTCTTGGACGGACATTCCCTGAAATGTGGCCGAGGGACAGGGCGACAGGGAACAATCCCTACAGGATGGATGAGGCGAGCCTGGACGTGGGAACACATAGAATGTACTGAAGGGACACATTGGAACTGCTCAATGCTGAGTAATGTTCCTAGCTCCAGTTTGCTCATTGTATTGTTTATTTACAAGGGTGGATGGGCGGATGGTCCTCTATATTTCTCCTCACACACCGTGGGAGTTCTTTCATGGCGACCATCAGGAGCAGACATAAAGGTAGGAACACCAGCAGATAGAGATGGGGAAAAAACAGAGACATAGAGACATGAGTACTAACAGAGAGAAGTAGGAACATTCACGGAAACAGACAGGACCCTCCCCTAATTCGACGTAGGTTTGCCTTCTCCTGATTTCCTATTTGCAGGCGCACTCCCCTATTTCCACATTTACAGTTTCCCTCCGCTAATTTCATATTTGTTGTTTATCCACCCGCCATACTTCAATAACGGTGCACTCGCAAATCCCCATTTGTGGTGCCCTCCCCTAATTGACCATTTACCGGTGCTCTCCTGTAATTACCATATATAAGGACCTTCCCCTGAATGACTATTTAATGCGGTGCCCCAACATTGATCAAGCCCCTAATTTGAGCGGTTGAGTGCATAAACCCAGTACTGTCACTAGAATGCACAGAAAAACAAGTGAGAAGAGTTGTGATCGGTTCTAAGGATGGTCTGTTTCCGCGCTCTATCTCTAAACCAAGTTTAGACTGTGGCAAATGCCAGTGATCAGCAGGTGATGGAAGAGGAAAACAAATATCTTCCACCAACACAGAAAAATAAGTTTTGTATCAAAAGGGAATAGAGATACAGAATCTGGAATCCTGCAACAGAACGCTGGAGGAACTCAGCTGGTCAAGCAGGTCTGTGAAAGCAACAGGTCTCATTCGACGTTGCGGCCCGATTCCTCGTGAGGTCGAGCACAGGGAGCTGAATTATTATAAAGTAGGTAAAGCTATAATGGGGACAGGCAGGGAGAACATGGAATGTGCTGTGTAGCATAGCGTATGACTGAGGGTCGCAATGAGATGTTCCGTCTATCTGTTCGGGAGGACATGATGAAGGTCCTGACGGAACAAATGGGAAGTGAGGAGAAAGATTCCACAGAGAGAAATAGACAGAGGGAGGGTGGGGGACAAACTGACGACACTGGGTGTGAACATATTGTCTGGATGTTGTGGTCTGCCCTAGTTAATTGTGGAAAGCTGCAATAAATATAGGAGCAAACCGGTCCTGCTGCAGTTGTGTAGGGCCCTGGTTAGACCACATCTGGAGAATTGTGTGCAGTTTTGCTCTCCTAATTTGTGGAAGGACATCCTTGCTACTGAGGCAGTGCAGCGTAGGTTCCGGAGGTTAATCCCCGGGATGGCGGGACTGTCGTATGAGCAAAGATTGAAGACTGGGCTTGTCTTCACTGGAATTTAGAAGGATGAGAGGGAATCTTATAGAAACGTATAACATTATGAATGAACTTGACAAGCCAGATACAGGATTTTCCCCCCAAATGTTGGGGGAGTCCAGAAAGAGGGGCCACATTCTAAGAATAAAGGGAAAGCCATTTAAAACTGAGGTGATAAAAAAAACATTTCAGCCAGAGAGATGTGAATTTGTGCAATTCTCTGCGACAGAAGGCAGTGGAGGCCAATTCAGTGGATGAAATTAAAAGAGTTTTGGATAGGGCTCGAGGGGATAGTGGGGAGAAGGAAGGCACGGGTTACTGATTGTGGGTGGTCAGCCATGATCACAATGAATGGCGGTGCGTACAGGCTCGAAGGGCCAAATGGCTTCCTCCTGCACCTATTTTTCTATGCTTTCATGGGTTTACCGGGAAAAGCTGACGGGTGGAGAATTCCATCCCGGATCCAGGGACCAGCTCACAGTGAGTGATAATTGGCCATGGAACACATGTAACTGAATTAAAAATTCTTGCTTTTTATTAATGTGTGCTGATTGCGATCTGAACGAAATCTCCGCTGCTCCAGGGAGGCGGGTTGCCCATGGTTTGGGCAAACTGCGGTGACCGGTAATCAAACCCTGGCCCACTGCTTAGCAGGCAGCTGGTGTGCTGTGATCAATAACTGAAGAAAGCAGACGCACAACAGCATGTATTTCCCCAGATTCCAAAGCAGCAGTAGTGACGATCAGAGGCACCAAATTTAGAAAAGGAAATGCGGAAACTACCCACTGCGAGAAATTATCCCCAAATGATCAATTGATTGACTGTTGGGTAGCAGTTCTCGTTCTGTACACGGGATGTCCCCATTATCCAAAAGCTGGAAGTTGGGCAACGCCCAGGAATTGTTCACCCGGGATGGAACTAAAATGAGAGTCAGCGCTTCAGTGACTGAGGAACTAAAAATAGAACTTCGCACAGCTCGCAACAGTTGACAAATTGAATCTTTGATAGAAAATGTTATTTTCAAGCAAGTGCGGTTCGTTTCTAAATTATGCCCAACCGCGGAAAAGCAATCAGAGGCCAATTCGCGACTCATCCCCGGCTGTCTTCCAGTCACACAATCCCACTCTGTTTATAGATATCGATTCAACCAGCACGACGGGAAACCACATGGAACAAGCTGACTATACCACGAAATAGTTCAGTTAGTTTAGTTCAGTGGGACTGAAGGCTGATAAATCCTCAGCGCCTGATGGTCTGCATCACAGAGTACTCAAGGAGATGGCTCTAGAAATCATGGACGTATGGGTGATCATTTTCCAATGTTCAATAGATTCAGGATCAGTTCCTGTGGATTGGAGGGGAGCGAATGTTATCACATTTTTCAAGAAAGGAGCGAGAGAGGAAACGGGGAATTATAGACCATCGGTGTTGAGGAAGATGGTGGAGTCAATTATTAAAGAGGTAATAACGGCGCATTTGGATAGCAGTAAAAGGATTGGTCCAAGTCAGCGTGGATTTATGATGGGGAAATCCTGCTTGACTATCTTCTGATTTTTTGGGGGATGTGACAAATAAAATGGATGGAGAGCCAGTGAATGTAGTGTATCTAGACGTTCAGGAAGGCTTTGGTAAGTTCCCACACGGAGATTGGTGAGCAGGATTAGAGCACATGGTATTGGGGGTAGGGTATTGCCAAGGATAGATAATTGGTTTGCAGACAGGAAGCAAAGAGTAGGAATAAACGGGTCCCTTTCAGAATAGCAGGCACTGGCGAATGGAGTGCCGCAAGGCTCGATGCAGGGGCGCAACTATTTACCATATATATTAATGATTTGGATGATGGAATTAGAAGTAACACTGGCAAGTTTGCAGATGACACAAAGCTGGGTGGAGGTGTGAACTGTGAAGAGGATTTTAGGAGGTTGCAGGGTGACTTGGACAGGTTGAGTGAGTGGGCAGATGCATAAATGTGGGGTTATCCACTTTGGCGGCGAAAACAAATAGGGAAATTATTATCTCAATGGTGTCAGATTCTGGTAAAGGAAAGAACCAGGGGCCACTGTCTAAGAATAAAGGGGATGCCATTTAAAACGGAGGTTCAAAAAAAAATCACCCAGATAGTTGTGACTTTGTGGAATTCTCTGCCACAGAAGATAGTGGAGGCCAATTCACTGGATGAATTTAAAAGTGAGTTGGAAAGAGCTCTTGTGGCTAGCGGAATCAAGGGATATGGGGAGAAGGCAGGCACGGGATACAGATTGTGGATGATCAGCCATGATCACAATGAATGGTGATGCTGGCTCGAAGGGCCAAATGGCCACCTCCTGCACCTATTTATCTATGTTTCTATGTCTCTAATACCCGTTCACTATGTGTAGTCCATTTAATCGACCGGGGCAATTCATCGCAACCATCGTGTCGGTGGTCCACATACCACACAAAGCCAATACCAAGGTGGCAGCGGATGAATTATACTCGGTCATGAACTCTCTTTAAGAACTAAACCCTATGGTACTGTTCATCATTTGCGATGAACTCAACCAATCTAGCCTCAGGAATGCACAGGTAACTAAAATCAACAACTCTCTCTCCCCCAGCCCATCACACTCGGCAGGGCTTAAGCACGACCAAGTAAGTACGCCTACACGACCAGTAAGTATGCCTGCCGTTCCATTTGTCGCTATCGTTTTTCATCCGATCATCTATTGGTGGTGCTCCTGCTGGCATTCAGAAAGATTTAAGAACGAAGCACCAATGAAAAGAGCAACACAGCAGTGGTCTGAGGAAACCGGGGGTCTCCATTAGGTCTGCCCTCAATCGATGAAGTGGAAGTCTTATTAAGCTATTTGCCGTTTCACACAGCGAAGGCACAGTAATCGGTCCGATTGGATAAGCGTTGGGGAACGTTGAGTCGTAATATGAAGGCGCATTATCAGGAAATCAACTCAATCGAAGACCGGGCTGCATACAAAGACTGTGGCAAATCTCAATAATCAGCAGTTAATGGACGACGAAACAAATCTCCGTCATCAAACAATATAAATCTTTAATTTCAAAGGAGAATACAGATGCTGTAATCTTGAATAAAGAGACATAACTCAGCGGATCATGCAGCATCCGTAGATGCAGCTGACGTAAGTTTTAGATTCGGGGTCATGAGACGGAGCAGAAGGCATCAATGATTAGAAAGTTGGAAAGTAAATGATGGGGCCGATCAATGGCAACATGTGAATGTTCCTGTGTAGCGTAGTGCGTGGCTGGGGATCAGAGTGAAGATGTTCCGTCTGCCTGTACGGGAGGACTGGATGAAGCTCATGACGGAACAGATGGGGAGTGAAGAGAGAGGTTCCACTGAATGGAATCGACAGAGAGCGGGTGGTGAACAGAGTGGCGTCACTTGGTGTTAAATGTTATCTGGGCATGTTGGGATCTGTCCTCGTCTGGGGTGGGAATCTGCAATAAAGGGACCAGGAAGATGCACTTCCGTTTACAGGGCAACGGGTCATGAATGGAAATTCCATCCCCGATGCAAAGACAACCTTACAGTGAATAATAATTGCCTATTGGATCCATTTTACTCCAGAACACCTTCCTGCATCATTTATAGGTTCAAGGTGAATGTGGAAAAGATTAGTAGGAACCTGGTGGGTAACTTTTTCACGCAAAGGATGGTGGATGTATGGAACAAGATGCCAGAGGAGGTCATTGAGGCAGGGACTGTCCAAACATGTAAGAAGCAGTTGGACAAGTACATGGATCGGACAGATTTGGAGGCATATGGGCCAAACGCGGCCAGGTGGGAGTCGTGTAGCTGGAACATGTTGGCCGGTGTGGGCAAGTTGGGCCGAATGGCCTGTTTCCACTCTGTATCATCTATGACTCTATGAGTCTATGCATGAATTGCTATCGGAATTAAGTATCTGTTCTCTCTGAAGGCAGATTTCCCGTGCACTGGGAATGTTGCTGTGATCGGAATCGAACCCCGGCCACCTGCTCGGGATTCAACTGGTGAGGCACCGTTGCCGATTGATGAAAGGAGACGCACAAATAGCACAGTGCTTCCCCCGGAGCGGGAGCCGGAATAATGACAATCTGATGAAAAAACTCAGGAAACATAAAACGCGGCCGGACGCCTTGAGACCAGCGGTCCGCGGTCTGTCGAGGGAAGTGTTCGGTTTCATCAAGAAATGCACGTGACGGCTGTTTTACAATAGAGACATTTTGGTCTCGTCCTAATCAGAAGCCTTGGATGAAAAGGGAGATTCACACTTGGTTAATGTCCTGATCTGAGGCTTTGAAGCAAGATGACCCTGAACGGAACACGAAGGACAAGTGTGATCTCCGCAAGTCAAACAGGGATAAGAGGATTCCAAATCAGGCTGGGCGCTCAATTCAAGCAAGCGGATGCATGGCGACTGCATTGGCTCTGATGACCACCACTGTTTACGAGCCGAACAATGAATGCATCTCTACTGTTGGATAACCCGCTTTGATCAAGGAAACACTGTTTCATTAATGCGTATTCACCCACCACCCGATGATTCTGTCTAATACATCCCGATGGCAGAGATCATAAAGCATGGAGACATATAGCGCGGAAACAGGCCGTGCCGCCCAACATCCACGTGTCGATTAAACTGTACAATCTGATCTAATTCGGTTTGCCCACATCCCCGAAAACCTGTCCAAAAGTCCTTCACATTGTGTGTGCCTCACATTTCCTCAACTCTCTGAATGAAATAATTGCCCCTCACGTTTATATTAAACATTAACACCTCTCACCTTAAACCCATGTCCTGTCGTGCTTGATTTTCCTACCCTGTTAAATAGACTGTACATTCACTCCATTTGTTCCTCATACCCTTTTCGCCTGCAGAGGTCACCTCTCAGACCCCTGTGCTCCTAGGCATAAAGTCCAAACCTGTCCAACCAAGCCCTGTAGCCCAGGCCCTCGAGTGCTGGCAACATTTTCATCAATCAAGCATGATGGCATCTTTCACGAAGATCAATTCTCGGTGAGCGGTCGGTCCGAACGAACCATCTGGCCCGGTTTTGAAATCGTGCGCCTTTCAACGTATTCGCCGCCATCTGTAAACATTGGTTTGGTGTCAGTTGCAAACATACTAACTATGGGCGCACAAGTAGAGTTGCTGCCTTACAACGCTTGCAGCCGAAGACCCGGGTTCGATTCCGACTACGGTGCTCTCTGTTCGCAGTTCGTACGTCCCCCGTGAGTTTTCTCCGAGATCGTCGGTTGCCTACCACACTCCAAAGACCTACAGGTTTGTAGGTTAATTGGCTTGCTATGAGCCAAGTGCATGTAGGATTGAGTTAATATGCGAGGATCGCTGGTTAGTGCGGACTCGATGGGCCGAAGGGCCTGTTTCCGCGCAGTAAGTTTAGACTGTGGCAAAGGACAGTGATCAGCAGGAGGATAAAACAAATATCTTCCACCGACCCAGAAACATTTTCGTATCAATAGGGAATAAAGATACTAAACCTGGAATCTTGAATTTTGGAGGAACTCAGCTGGTCAAGCAGGTCTGTGAAAGCAACAGGACTAATTCGACGTTTCGGCCCTACTCCCAGTGAGGTCGAGCACAAGGAGCTGAATTAATATAAAATAGGTAAAGGTTTCACTGAGATTGTCAGGGAGAACATGGGATGTGCTGTGTAGCATAGCGTATGACTGAGGGTCGGAATTAGATGTTCCGTCTATCTGTTCGGGAGGACAGGATGTAGGTCCTGACGGAACAAATGGGAAGTGAGGAGAAAGATTCCACAGAGAGAAATAGACAGAGGGAGGGTGGTGAACAGACTGACGACACTGGGTGTGAACATATCGTCTGGATGTTGAGGTCTGCTCTAGTTAATTGTGGAAAGCTACAATATGAGAGCAGAAAAACGCACTAATGCTAATATAAGAAAATAACTGCAGATGCTGGTACAAATCGCAGGTATTTATTCACAAAGTGCTGGAGTAACTCAGCAGGTCGGGCAGCATCTCGGGAGAGAAGGAATGGGTGACGTTTCGGGTCGAGACCCTTCTTCAGACCCTTCACTAATGCTAATGGCATGTTGGCCTTCATAACGAGAGGATTTGAGTATAGGAGTAAGGAGGCCCTTCTGCAGTTGTATCGGGCCCTGGTGAGACCACAACTGGAGTATTGTGTGCAGTTTTGGACTCCTAATTTATGGAAGGACATCCTTGTTATTGAGGTAGGTTCGGAGGATAATCCCCGGGATGGCGGAACTGTCATATGAGGAAAGTTTGTAAAGATTGGGCTTGTCTTCACTGGAATTCAGTAGTAGCTGGCTGGCGTGATAACTAGATGGCTGGATAACCAGTGAGCTAGATTTCTAGCCAATAGGATGGACAGCCAGAGAGCATATTAGCTGTCTAGATAGAAACATAGTTTGCTACCTGGGTAGCTAGCTACCCACATTGCATAACTTGAAAGCTAGATAGCTGGATGTGTAGATAGCTGAATAACTAGATTGCAAGATCGCTAGCTAGAGATATAGGCAGCTCTCTGTGGGGTGCGCTCCCTCTCTCGCGAGGCCCACAGAGGGAAATCTAGTCATATCTAGGTTTGTAGATAGCTACCCTGCAATCTAAATTGACAGATAGATCGCTCACGCCGGCTATATATCTAGATGGCTGGATGACTAGATGGCTAAATGGCTTTCTGGCTAGACGGTTGGAAGGCTAGCTGGCTACCTGGGAAATTGAGGAGCTGGGAAGCTGGCTCGCTGGGTAGATGGCGAGCTGAATAAAGCCAGATGGCTGGATGGGCAGATGGCGAGATGGCTTGATGAGTAGATGGCTAGCAAGCTTGATGGCCAGCTGGCTAGATAGCTAGATAGCTTAGCAGCTAGCTAGATAGATAGATGACGACATGGCTAAATGGCTTGATAGCTAGGTAGCAATAGGTGGTAGGTAGATAGCTAGATAGCCAGTTTAAGAAACAAATAGCTAGATTCATTGCTACAGAGATAAATGGATAGATAGCTCTATAATTAAATCACTAGATAGCTCGTTAGACTGCTAGCTAGATAGCTGGATAGCTAGATAGGTGGATTGTTAGCCAACAGGATAGATAACTAGGTAGATAGCTAAATATATAGCTAGCTAGATAATAAGATAGCTCGCTTGGTAAATTCCTACAAGACTAAATAGCTATATAGCTGGGTGTATAGCTAGATAGGGAGATAGATAGATAGACAGATAGATAGATAGCTAGTTAGTCTGTTAGCTATAGAGCTAGACAGCTGAATGAATAGTCAAATTGATAGGTAGCAGGTTCGCTACATAGGTGGATAGCTGTTTAGCTAGTTAGCATGACAGCTAGGAAGCTGGATATCAAGTAATATAGATTGATTACCAGCGGGAAAGACAGCCAGAGAGCGTGTTAGCTTTCTAGATAGCCAAATACCTGCATTGCTAGATAGCTTGAACGCTAGACAGATGGATGGTGTGATAGCTGGATCTATGCATAGCAAAAATAGTTAGCTAGTTGCGTAGGCAGCTCTTTGTGGAGTGCGGTCTCTCGCTCGCTCGCTCTCGGGGGGGGGAGGGGAGGTGAAAGGGAGAACGAGAGAGACCCATTTCGATCTAGCTAGATAGCTCATTAATCGCTATAAATCTCTCTTGCGATCTGGCTCGTGAGCTATCTACTGGTATAGCTGGCTAGATGCCTAGCTCACTAGCCATCTAGCAAAGCTTCATCAAGCTAAACCGCTATGTGGTCGCCAAAGCTGTTGGCTAACAATCTAGTTATGTAGTTATCTATCTCTCTAGCCCTCAGGCAAGTTAGTGACCTAGCTATGTTGCTACAAAATAGTTAGCTCTTTACCTATCAATCAAGCTATCTCGAGAACTGGATTGCTAGCCAGCACGATAGACTGCCAGACAGCGTGTGAGCTATCTCGATAGCAAGATAGCGAACTACCTAGATAGCTATCTACATGCAATGCTAGACAGCTAGAAAGCTGGATATCTGTACATCAGCTATCAGCGAGATAGCTGGAGATATTGATAGTAAATAGGTAGCTCTCTATCTAGGCAGCTATTTGAGGGGTGCGCTCTCTCTCTCTGATCATCTGTGGGCCTCGTGAGAGAGGGAGATCTTGTTGAGTGGGAACGATAGGTGAGCCATGATAGAATGCAGGAGTGGACGCGATGGGCCTTGGTGCAATAACTCTGCTGCTATGACTTTTGTACCCAGTGTTCTTTTTTAACCGTGCACTGCAGCATCCTCACAAAGCGCACCTCAGTGCATGTACAGTAGCAATAGACTGTCACATCGCTCTCCCGTGGACGAACATCAGCAGCACACTGCAACATCCACACACAGCGCACTTCAGTGCATGTACAGTGGGAATATACTGTCACAGCGCCCTCCCGTGGATCAACATCAGCAGCACACTGCAACATCCACACACAGCGCACCCCAGTGGGTGAACAGTGGCAATATACTGTCATGGCGCCCGCCCCTGGATGAACATCAGCAGCACACGGCAACATCCACACACAGCGCACCACAGTGCATGTACAGTGGGAATATACTGTCACAGCGCCCTCCCGTGGATGAACATCAGCAGTACACTGCAACTTCGAGGCACAACAGCCCTCACTGTCTGTACAATATAAGTGCATCGCAGCACCAGCATTGCTTATGATGAACCTTGAGTTCCCAATGCGAAACACGCAAATCGTGGTAGTACGTTTAGAGTAATAAATAAGCCACGTGGAATGCTTGCTATATTTGACAGTCATTGAATATGAGTCAGATGTCAATATTCAACTTTAGAGAAATTTACTTCGGCCGCTTTTGCAGCATTGTGTACAGTTATGTTCGCTCTCGTACACGAAGGATATGGGCGCTTCGGAAATCGTGTTCAAGACGTTTACAAGAACATCGCCTGGAGCGTATCAACAACCAGACGTTGGACTGATTCATCGGAGTTCGGGCAGTAACCTGATAGATCGATAGCAAATTATGAGAGGCAAAGATATGGTGAACAGTCAGAACATTCCTCTCAAGATGGAAATATCAAGTATTGAAGGCCACCCCTTAATGTGAAAGGGATGAAGTTTAAACGAGGTGTGCGGGGAAAGCAAGGGGCAGTATGTGCATCGAAGGTCGGCATTGGGTGATAAGGAATAGGAGTAGAATTAGACCATTCGGCCAATCGTCTTATCCGCCAATCTTTTTCCCTCCAAACCCCATTCTCCTGCCTTCTCCCCATAACTTCTGATACCTGTATTAATCAAGAATCTTTCTGTCTACGCCTTTAAATATCCATTGACGTGACCTACACAGCCTGTTGTGGCAAATAATTCCACAAATTCCTCAATTTCTGAACAAATAAATTTCTGATCAGCTTCAAAAGAGAACGTAGATTAATTCTGAGGAAATGATCTCTTGTCAGAGACGCTCCCACAAGTGGAAACATACTTTCCACATCCACTGGATCTAATCCATTAACATATCTGTATGTTTCAATGAGGTCCACCCTCATACTTCTAAACTCCGAGTGCAAGCCGGGAGCCGACAAACGCTCGCCATAGGTTAACTTATTGCTGGGATCATTCTTTGTAAACCTCCTCTGGACCCTCTCCACAGCCAGCACACCTTTCCTCTGATATGGTGCCCAGAATTGCTCACAATATTCCAAATGCGGCCTTCCCAGCGCCTTGTATAGTCTCAACATTACATCCGTGTTTTTGTATACAAGTCCTCTTGAAATAAATGCAAGCATTGACTTTGCTTCCATTAGACAATAGACAATTGACAATAGGTGCAGGAGTAGGCCATTCGGCCCTTCAAGCCAGCACCACCATTCCATGTGATCATGGCTGATCATTCTCACCGATTCAACTTGCAGATAAAAACATTGGGAATCCTTAAGCAGCACTCCCAAGTCCCTTTGCACTTCCGATTTATGGATTATTTCTCCACTTAGACAATAGTCTACGCCATTATTCCTACTACCAAATACTCCGCACTTTGCTACACTATATTCCATCTGCCACTTCTCTGCCCATCCCCCAACATGTCAAAGTCCTTCTGCGGAGTCCATGCCTTCTCTAAACAACCTGCCCTTCCACCTCTTTTCGTAACATCCGCAAACTTTGCCACAAAGCCTTCAATCCCCTCGTCCAAATCAAAATAAAAAACGTGGAGTAGCGGACAAACACCGATCCTTGAAGATCTCCACTAGTTACTTTTAGCCAACGAGAAAAAAATCCCCCTTTATTGCCACTCTTTGTCTTCTGCCATCCAGCCAACCAGTTATCCATGCTGGCGTTTGCCCTTTGACGGCATGGGCTCTCATCTTCCTAAGCAGCCATCTTGTGACACCTGGTCAAAGGCTTTCTGAAAATCAAAGTAAACAACACCTACTGTCTCTCCTTTGGCTGTCTTGCTATTTACGTCTTCAGATAATTCCAGCAAATTTATCAAACACGACCTTCCCTTCACAAAGCCATGCCAACTTATGCCTATTTCATCGTGCACTTATAAATACTCTGTCACATCATCCTGTATAACGGGTCCTAAAATCTTACCACCCACTCCAGTGGTGTTGGAGGCAGATACAATAGTGATATTTAAGACAAGTTCAGATTTTCAGGTAATGAAGGGATATGCATTGTGAGCAGGCAGGTAAGGGTGGTCGTCTCATGTTCGGCACAGCTATTATTAGCCGAAAGTCCTGCTGTGCCTTGTACTTCGTGTAGGAAAGAAATGCAGATGCTGGTTTAAATGGAAGGTAGACACAAAATGCTGGTGTAACACAACGAGACAGGCAGCATCTCTGGAGAGAAAGAATGGGTGACGTTTCGGATCGAGACCCTTCTTTAGACTGATGTCGGAAAAGGTCTGCGGGAAAGAGATAGAATGTTGTCGGAGACAGTGAGACTGGTGGGAGAGCTGGGAAGGAGGAGGGATGGAGAGAGAGGGAAAGCAAGGGCTAATTGAAGTTAGATAAGTCAATGTTCATATCGCTGGTATGTTAACTGCCCAAGCGAAGTATGAGGTGCTGTTCCTCCAATCTGCGCTGGGCCTCACTCTGACAATGGAGGATGCCCAGGACAGAAAGTTCAGATTGGGAATGGGGGAGCGGGGGTGAGTTAAAGTGCTGATCAACCGGGAGATCGGGTACGACTGTGTGGGACTGTTCAGCGAGACGATCGTCGAGCTTGCGCTTGGTCTCGCCGATGTCACTCCATCAGTACTATCCCACAGTATACCGTTACACCGGTACGACCCCACAGTGCGTCACTCCATCAGTACTATCCAACAGTATACCGTTATACCAGTACAACCCTACAGTGCGTCACTCCATCAGTACTATCCCACAGTATACCGTTACACCAGTACTACCCCACAGTGCGTCACTCCATCAGTACTATCCAACAGTATACCATTACACCAGTACTACAGTACAGTGCGTCACTCCATCAGTGCTACCGCACAGTGTCACTCCATCAATTTCATCCCACATTATGTCACAACAATAGTACTACCGCACAGTGTGTCACCCCATCAGAACTACCCCAGAATGTGCCATTATTTCAACACTACCCTACGTTAGGTTACTCCATCAATACTACTTCACAGTCTCTCACTCCATCAGTACTACATGTTACTCCATTAGTCGTACACAAGATCGTGCCACTCTCATCAGTACAACCCCACAGTATGTCATTCCATCATTTCTTCCCGGCGGTGTTTCACTCTGTCAGTACCACCTTAAGTATGTAATTTCATCAGTTCTACCCATAGTTTTTCACCCCTTCAATAATACCATCGAATGTGTCACTATATCAGTACTACCCCAAAATATACCAGTCCTTCACTCCATCAGCCCAATCTCACTGTGTCAATCCATCAGTAATTCCCCACAGTATAAGTATTTCCCCACAATGCCTCACGCCATTAGCACTACCCGATTTTTATCATTCATTCAGGACTATCCCAGTGGGTCACTCCATAAGTGCTGCCACAAATTGTGTCATTCCATCGGTATTACCAAACAGTGTGTCATTGCATTAGTACTACACCACAGTTTGTCAACACAATAGTACTACCGCTCAGTGTGTCACTCCGTCGGTGAAACCGCAGTGTCTCACTGCATCAATACAACTCAATATTGTTACACTACATCGGCACTGCCCAACATCATGTCACTCCAGTGCAACCCTAGAACGTGTCACTCCATCAATGCTCCCCGCAGTATGTTCTTCTATCAGTACTCCCCAAAGTGTTTCACAATATCAGGACTACCTCAAATCTGCCATTCCATCCGCATTACCCCACAGTGTGCTAACCCATCGCAGCGACTCCATAGTGTGTAATTCCATCACTATTTCACCACAGTTTTTCATCGCAACAGTACTACCGCAGAGCGTGTCAGTCTATCAGTATTACTGCGTCACTCCAACAGAATGTGCTATTACATCCGTGCTACCCCACAGTGTGTCACTCCATCAATACACCTCCACAGTACGTCATTACACCAGTACTACTCCACAGTGTTACACTCCATCAGTATAACACTGGAGCCTGTCACTCCATCAGTACTACCCTACATTATGTTATTCCATCAGTACTACACCACAGTGATGCACTCCATCAGTACTGCCTTAAGCTTGTTATTCCATTTTGTACAACCACACAGACTCATTCAATTAGTATTACCCATCAGTGTAACTCTCCATCTGTACTGCCCCACCGTCAGTCCTTACCATTCCACAATGTGCAACCCGACAGTACCACCAAAGATTGGGTCAATACTTCAGTACTAGCCCACTGTGCGCCATTCTGTCCACACTACCCCAGTGTGTCATTCAATCAGCACTACACCGAAGTATCTCACTCCGTCATTACAACCGCGCAGTGTGTCAGTCCATTAGTAATACGCACCGTGTGTCACTCCATCAGTACTGCTCCACAACGTGTCACTCCATCAGTTTTACCCCACGGGATGTAGTTGCACACTGAAGTAGTACTGACGGAGTGACAAACTGCGTGGTAGTACTGATGCAATGACCTCACAATTTGTCACTAAATCAGTGCTATTCCACTGTGTGTCACTCGTCAGTACTACTCCGCAGTTTGTCATAACAACAGTACTACACATTGTGCCACTCCATGAGTATTACCCGTAGTGTGTCACTACATCAGTAGAGCCCCACGGTGTATCATTCCATCAGAACAACTGCAAAGTGTGTCACTTCATCAGTACTACTGCAAATTGTGTCACTCCATCTGTACCAAACCACAGTATGTTAATCCACCCGTACTGCATCAACTGGTGACACTCCATCAGTACTACAGCGCATTGTGTCACTCCATCAGTACTACCCCACATTGTGTCACTCCATCAGTACTACTGCGCAGTGTGTCACTTCATCAATACAACTTCAAAGTGTGTCACTCCATCTGTACCAATCCATTGTGATAATCCACCATTACTACCATACATTGTGTCACTCCATCAGATCCACTGCACAGTGTGTCACTCCATCAGTAATGCCCCACAGCGTGTCACGTCGTCACTAAAACCCACAGTATGCCATTACATCATTACAAACACACATGGTCACACCCTCAAACACAGTCAAACACGCACACACACATAGCCGTGCACGAAGACACACGCAATCTCTCAAATGCAATCACAAACAATCAAATATACTCTCACACATTCTCACATACAATCACACGTACACATGCACTCACACTAACAGATATTCACACGCACTAGCACGAAGAGACACGCACTCATTCGCACACACTTACACACGAACACATTCTCTGACAACACCATCATATACTCTCCCACACACACACACACACTATCAAAGAATTACATACTCAAACACACTGGCAAACTCACATCCCACATATTCTCTCACATTCTCACAAACAGCCACACACACGCACAGACGCAAACACTGTCCTTCACAAACCCACATGCACTCTCCCACTCAGAGACACAGATACATTCAATCGCACTTGTATCCACACTTACTAATGCTCACACACTCACACGCACACTCACGCACTCGCACAGACACACACAAACACAAATATAGGCACTCTTACATACTCTACCGCTCTCTCACACTTAGACCCGCATGCACACGTGCACATTTTGGGATTGAGTGTATCCTTGGATGTTCGCGTCGAGCAGCGCAGCGCAGTGTCGCCGGGAGTGTTCTCGGTGAGCGGGTCCAAGACCCTCAGTCGGCCCGGCTCGCCCACCGCGGATGGCGATGAGAACGGCGCCTCGGGAGCGAGGTGGGAGCCGCGAGGAACCGCAGAGAGCGAGGTGGACCGTCGGAGAGCGAGGAAGGCCGCCGAGAACGAAGGGGCGACCCGCGGTGCGGCGGCAGGCTGGAGATAGAACTATCCGGCCAACGTTTGTAACTTTGTCGGCGTCAAAATGTGGCGACACTTTTGTACTGCCTAGGTGAGGTCTTCTACATGATGTTACCGGGTTGTCTGCAAAACTAAGCATTTCACTCTACCTGGGTACGTGAAAATAAAGTATCATTGAATCATTGAAATTCCTGCAACCGCATACACTAACGCATACGCACACACACCGACTCATGTGCACAATCTCACACATTCACACTCGCACACGCGTGCTAATACACTCTTGCACGGACTCGCACACTCACACTGTCAAACACAATCAATATCCAATGCGAGTCAGGCTACACCTCTGGAGAAATCTAGTTGAGTATGTCAGTTTAATGCAGTTTATTGTCACGTGTACTGAGGTACCGTGAAAAGACTTTGCTGCGTGCTACCCAGTCAGTGGTAAAACAAAATACTTCATTACAGTCGAGCCATTTACAGAGTATAGATACATGATAAGGGGATAATGTCCAGTGCGAGGTAAAGCCTGCAAAATCCGATCGAGGATAGTCCGAGGATCAACAGAGGTAGATTGTAGTTCAGCACTGCTTTCTGGTTGTGGTGGGATCATTCCGTTGCCTGATAACAGCTGGGAAGACACTGTCCCTGAAACTGGAGGTGTGCATTTTCACACTTCTGTACATTTTACCTGATGGGACAGAGGAGAAGCAGGTGTGGCAAGGGTGCGACTCGTCCTTGATTATGCTGCTGGCCTTGCCGAGGAAGCGTGGTTTATAAATTGAGTCAATATATGGGAGGTTGGTTTGTGTGATGGTCTGGACAATTCACTGCAATTTCTGGCGTTCTTGTATGGAGCTGTTCCCAAACCAAGCTGTGATGCATCTTAATAAAATACTTTCTATGGTGCATCTGTCGAAGTTGGTGAGAGTTGTAGAGGGCACGCCGAACTAGCTAAGCCTGCCAAGGACATGGATGGGTGAAGTTCGGTTCGAGACCCTTCTTCAGACTGATTGTGGTGGGAAGCTGGGGAAGGCTGGAACAGCAGGACAAAGCGAGTTGAATGATGAGTGGGTGAATACCGTTTTCATAGTTAGGTGGTTGAGACCAGAGGTTAAAAGATAAAAGTTGCGAGATAAGGATTGAGCAGGTTGGAATTATAAAGAGAGAGGAGGGAATATCGGTTGAAGGTGGAGGTGGAGGGGATTAACAAGTGCGAGTCCGCGTGAAGCAAGAGAAAGAGCGAGGGAAAAGCGGGAAGTTGCAAGTTAGTTACCTGGCATTTGCTAATGTTCATACCATTAGGTTGCAAGGTTCCCAAGCGGACTATGAAGCGGCGTTCTTTCTGTTTTAATGTAACCTCTCTGGCGCTGGTGGAGGCCCAGGACAGAAAGGTCAGTGTGCGAGGGGGGGTTACAATGGCTTGCAACGGGGAGATACGGCAAGCCTTAGCAGAACGAGGGTAAGTGTTCGACAAAACGGTCGCCGAGTCTCCATTTCACCACGCCGATGTAAAGGAGGCCATATCTGGAACACCACATGCAGTAGATGAGATTAGACGTGATGCAGTTGAACATCTGTCTCACCTGAAAGGGCTTCTCGAGCGTGATGGAAGTGGTATAGGGACAGATGTTACATACCATGGTGACTAACCGTTTTAACTGCACTTGCCAAGAAAGGCTTTGGAAAGAGAAGTGATGGCAAGTGATGGAGAGGTGGGGAAATGGATAGAGAAATAGTTCGTACAAAGATAAAAGGGAGAGATAGAGGAGAAGACGAAAGAAGAGTTGGAGGGAGAGTGAACTATCAAAGGGAGAGTGGGAAAATGAGGAGAGAGGGGAGTTCAGAGCGAGTGGGTTGGCAAAAGGGGAGAGGGAAGCATCACAGAGATACAGGGAAAAGGAGGGAGGGATGCAGTAAGAGTGGGAGGGGGAGGGGAGAGAGGTTGGCAGAGAGCGGGCGGCACAGAGAAGGAGAATAGAGAGTGTAGGGGAGAGAGTAACAGTTCAGAGAGCGAGTAGCAGTAAAGATGGAGAGAGAGAAAGAGAGGAGGGAGAGATGATGCATCATTCGCCGTTTGTTCAACTTTTAAGACAATTCTGAGGCGGCAATGGTTCTGTTCACTGAGTGTCGTGAGTCTTTGGGTCGTTCCTCCTCAGTGGTGATGAAGATAGAGAATGTTGTTGTCCCAAGGCAAAGCCAGATCTATTCCAGGTAAGCAAGGGCTAAATGCTTACTAGGGGTCGCCGCGAGTGTGGGTTTGAGGTTACAATCAGTTCAGCCGCGATCACATTGAGTGTTAAAACAGAGTGGAGTGTTCATTTTAGTCTGAGGTGATCTGTTGAACTAAATCATCACGCTGTGGACAAAGGTTGTCCAGTCCACCTTCAAACTGTGCACCAGAAGCCTTGAGACGGTCCCTTGAATTTGGGATTGCCTTGCTGAGTGAAGGAAATCAGATAAACAACATGTGGTGGAGAGTTGGACCAGATGGAGTTTGAAGCAATATCCCCTTTGCTGGAACAATGCCGCTCCCAATTTCCATCCCTCAGTTTCGCCACAATTCCCAGTCTTTGGAGTTTCTCAATCAATTCCCTGAATAAATCACGACCTGTCTCAGCAGGGATTTCTCCGTTGAAAATTCGCCGTCCCGTTCGAGACGGAAAGTGGTATAAAATCTCCGGGAATGTTCTGCCCCAGCATTTTATTCCGAGAGATTACCGGTAGCTCACGGGGACACGTCGCTGGGCAGAGAATATGGGGGGAAAGCGTTTGGAATATAACAACGTGGAGAAAATCTTGTATGTAATAATTGCTGTCGTTGGAGTCCCTGGTAAGTGAGCAGATCAATTTAAGTTTTATAGCTACGTGTGTTATGTGTATTGAGCTGATTCGGATTCTGTTACAATATTCCTAACTGATGATCGTTGTACAATAATATGTGGAGTATGTCAATCCTCTCAGTGAAATATCTTTGAATTAACGATGCGATTTTTCTTATTTTCAGATAGCCGAAACTAACCCCCTTTTTCTCCCACTGCCGGGACCCACTAGAATGTTGTTCTTGCCTTCAGTGGGACCTTGCCGAGAGTTGTCCCAGTGCTCTGGACAGGCAGCTCTCCGGGACGGTGTGACTGGGAGGGGTTTACAATGTGCTGTTCACTGTGGCTGAGTTATTGATCAGAGTTAACACCCGCTCCTGTGGTCACGTCTCACTGTGGAGTCTGTCACAGTCGGATTCCACCGCCAGTTGGTCAATAATTGGATCGATCTCCTGAACCGGTGCCCGCGGATCTACCGGCGTGTGTTGTTACCGAACTGAACTCACTGCGGAATGAATCCATTAACGGAGCCACTCTGCTGCCGGACCTAGGTTGGCCCTGCCTTCCCTCTGGAACCCTCCTCGTCCCCATCAGATGCCGAGTTCCCAGAGCCCTGGTTAAACGCGGCCGGTCACGGTTAATTCTGTGAAACCGGCCCCATCAGAGACTGTGAGCGGGGTTAACTGTAGACAGGACCATTCCGCCTATTGTAGCGGGCGGCTGCTCGTTCCCTCCCCGCCCTTTACCCCGCCCGTCGCCTTATCTCTTCTCCCCTGAAGCAGGCAAGTCGGGCACGGTCGGAGCCGGGTCTGACATTGTTAAACCTGCAGCCGCGCACCGATCCAACACTCCTGATCTTCAGCTGAAAGTGGAGCCGGTGTTCAGCCCCGGAGACCGTGTTCAGTAATGCCCAGTGTCCGTCCCCTTCTCTTTCCGCAGTGAATTTAGTGGCGATTGTGATCCTGTCCCGGGGAAAGTGCGGCCTCTCCACCTGCACCACTCGCTACCTGGTGGCCATGGCAGCGGCCGATCTACTCACCCTGATCACCGAGGTTATTTTGTATTGGATCCGATACCATTACTTTTATTGGAGTGTCCTGTCCATCACCTCTGTGTGCAGTGTTAACGCTGTACTGGCGTTTGCAGCTACAGACTGTTCTGTCTGGTTCACCGTCACTTTCACCTTTGATCGCTTTGTAGCCATTTGTTGCCAGAAGCTGAAAACAAAATATTGCACCGGGAAAACTGCGGCTGTGGTTCTCGCAACAACCGGCATTCTGCTCTGTCTGAAAAACGTTCCCCGCTACTTCACACGGCAACCCCTGACAACCATCGACAATGTCCCGTGGGGCTGTGACACGGTGGACAGTTATTACACTGACCCCGGGTGGGTGGCATTTGACTGTCTCGACACGGTTTTAACTCCGTTCCTCCCTTTCGCTGAGGGGTCAGAGCAAGGGGGAGAAGCGCAGTGAGCCGGAGATGGAGAGCAGGATGAGGTCTGTGGTTTTACATCCTCCTGTGGCTGACGGATGTTGTAAACTTCGTCTATCATCAGATCACAGGGACTGGAACTGATCGGAATGATTCTCAATGGATCTTTAACGCCGTCGGGTATTTGCTGAGTGATCTCAGCTGCTGCACCAACACATTTATTTACGCGGCGACCCAGTCCAAGTTCAGGGAGCAGGTGAAGAGCGCGGTGAAATATCCGCTCACCTCAGCGCTGCGGCTCATTAATAAACCCGCACCCTGAGTGCATTTCAAAGGGCGGCCGCAGTCTCTCCGCTCCGGTCTCCGGCTCCTCACATTCACCGCCGCATCTTCCTGCTGTCAGTCCCGGGCGGATGATCCCATCGACGGCATCGATGATCCCATTACCGGGACCCCCAGCCCCTCACATTCACCGCACTGGGGACCGGTCTGGTGTAGGGTCTCTCTCTCCCTCTTGTGTTTGGGTTTGTGTCTGGGTATGTGTTTGGGTTTGTGTTTGTGTTTGGGTTTGTGTTTGGGTTTGTGTTTGTGTTTGTGTTTGGGTTTGTGTTTGGGTTTGTGTTTGGGTTTGTGTTTGGGTTTGTGTTTGTGTTTGTGTTTGGGTTTGTGTTTGGGTTTGTGTTTGGGTTTGTGTTTGGGTTTGGGTTTGTGTTTGTGTTTGTGTTTGGGTTTGTGTTTGGGTTTGTGTTTGGGTTTGTGTTTGGGTTTGTGTTTGTGTTTGTGTTTGGGTTTGTGTTTGGGTTTGTGTTTGGGTTTGTGTTTGGGTTTGTGTTTGGGTCTGTGTTTGGGTTTGTGTTTGGGTTTGTGTTTGGGTTTGTGTTTGGGTTTGTGTTTGGGTTTGTGTTTGTGTTTGGGTTTGTGTTTGGGTTTGTGTTTGGGTCTGTGTTTGGGTTTGTGTTTGTGTTTATGTTTGGGTCTCCCCCCATCTCCCTCTCCCCCAGCTCTCTCCCCCCCTCTCTCTCCCCCCCAGCTCTATCTCTCCCCCCCTCTCTCTCTCTCCCCCAGCAATAAAAAACAGACGTCACCCTAATTGTGTGCGTGTGTGTGTGTGTGTGTGTGTGTGTGTGTGTGTGTGAGCTGACTGACTTACCCCAGTCTAGCAGACACTCCGACACTCCAGCAGTTGTGACCAAGCTTGCGATGGCCGTCTTTTATCTGCCTGCCTGCCTGCCTGCCACCCGCGCCAACCTGAAGGGCCCAAACACTTGTCTTACACTCAGCCCATAACAGATATTGATTAACCCCGTACATACATACATACTTATACGGAACAGGGATAAAGAATAAACAGGTGTCGTGCGTGTGTGTGCGCGCGCGTTATAAACAAGTGCTGTCTGTGAAAAAATCTTTATTGGTGTACGGTTCCTCCTAACATCCACCCACCCACCCACCGATCGATAAATCAATCAATCTTTGATTAATTCTTATTATTATTAATAATATAAATTATTATTACTATAGTATTATTATTGTATTTACTACCCCCGGCACGTAGCGGAAACTCCAGGGCAGGGAGGAGACTATCCGGCATGTGGAAGTGCTTCTGGGAAGTGTGTCTGATGTGTGTGGGTCTGTGTGTGTGTGGGTGTGTGTGTGGGTGTGTGTGTGGGTGTGTGTGTGGCTGTGTGTGTGGGTGTGTGTGTGTGGGTTTGTGTTTGGGTCTGTGTTTGAGTCTGTGTTTGTGTTTGTGTTTGGGTCTGTGTTTGGGTCTGTGTTTGGGTTTGTGTTTGGGTTTGTGTTTGGGTCTGTGTTTGGGTTTGTGTTTGGGTTTGTGTTTGGGTTTGTGTTTGGGTCTGTGTTTGGGTCTGTTTGGGTTTGTGTTTGGGTTTGTGTTTGGGTTTGTGTTTGGGTCTGTGTTTGGGTCTGTGTTTGGGTTTGTGTTTGGGTTTGTGTTTGGGTTTGTGTTTGGGTTTGTGTTTGGGTCTGTGTTTGGGTCTGTGTTTGGGTTTGTGTTTGGGTTTGTGTTTGGGTTTGTGTTTGGGTCTGTGTTTGGGTTTGTGTTTGGGTCCGTGTTTGTGTTTGTGTTTGTGTTTGGGTCTCCCCCCCTCTCCCTCTCCCCCAGATCTCTCCCCCCCTCTCTCTCTCCCCCAGCTCTATCGCTCCCCCCCTCTCTCTCTCTCCCCCAGCAATAAAAAACAGACGTCACCCTAATTGTGTGCGTGTGTGTGTGTGTGTGTGTGTGTGTGTGTGTGTGTGTGTGAGCTGACTGACTTACCCCAGTCTAGTACACTCCGACACTCCAGCAGTTGTGACCAAGCTTGCGATGGCCGTCTTTTATCTGCCTGCCTGCCTGCCTGCCACCCGCGCCAACCTGAAGGGCCCAAACACTTGTCTTACACTCAGCCCATAACAGATATTGATTAACCCCGTACATACATACATATTTATACGGAACAGGGATAAAGAATAAACAGGTGTCGTGCGTGTGGTGTGCGTGTGTGTGCGCGCGCGTTATAAACAAGTGCTGTCTGTGAAAAAATCTTTATTGGTGTACGGTTCCTCC
>NW_027601306.1:256449-269872 GCF_053455715.1 Rhinoraja longicauda
ACTCCATCAATACTACACGCAGCGTGTCACTCCTTCAGTATTTCCCACAGTATGTCACTCCATCAGCCCTATCTCACTGTGTAATTCCATCAGTAATTCCACACAGTTTCACTCTATTAGTATTTCCCCACAATGCCTCGCCATTAGCACTACCCGATGTTTATCATTCAATCAGACTATCCCAGTGGGTCTCTCCATAAGTGCTACCACAAATTGTGTCATTCCAGCAGTATTACCAAACAGTGTGTCACTGCATTAGTACTACACCACAGTTTGTCATCACAATAGTACTACGCTCAGTGTGTCACTCCGTCGGTGAAACCACACAGTGTCCTCACTGCATCAATACAACTCCATATTGTTACACTACATCGGCACTGCCCCACATCATGTCACTCCAGTGCAACCTAGAACGTGTCACTCCATCAATGCTCCCGCAGTATGTTCTTCCATCAGTACTCCCCAAAGTGTTTCACACCATCAGGACTACCTCAAATCTGCCATTCCATCCGCATTACCCCACAGTGTGCTAACCCATTGCAGCGACTCCATAGTGTGTAATTCCATCACTATTTCACCACAGTTTTTTCATCGCAACAGTACTACCGCAGAGCGTGTCAGTCCATCAGTATTACTGCGTCACTCCAACAGAATGTGCTATTACATCCGTGCTACCCCACAGTATGTCATTCCATCAATACACCTCCACAGTACGTCATTACACCAGTACTACTCCACAGTGTTACACTCCATCAGTATAACACTGGAGCGTGTCACTCCATCAGTACTACCCTACAATATGTTATTCCATCAGTATTACACCACAGTGATGCACTCCATCAGTACTGCCTTAGCTTGTTATTCCATTTTGTACAACCACACAGACTCATTCAATTAGTATTGCCCATCATTGTAACTCTCCATCTGTACTGCCCCACCGTCAGTCCTTACCATTCCACAATGAGCAACCCGACAGTACCACCAAAGATTGGGTCAATACTTCAGTACTAGCCCACTGTGCGCCATTCTGTCCACACTACCCCCAGTGTGTCATTCAATCAGCACTACACCGAAGTATCTCACTCCGTCAGTACAACCGCGCAGTGTGTCAGTCCATCAGTAATACGCACCGTGTGTCACTCCATCAGTACTGCTCCACAGCGTGTCACTCCATCAGTTTACCCCACGGGATGTAGTTGCACACTGAAGTAGTACTGACGGAGTGACAAACTGCGTGGTAGTACTGATGCAATGGCCTCACAATTTGTCACTAAATGAGTGCTATTCCACTGTGTGTCACACCGTCAGTACTACTCCGCAGTTTGTCATAACAACAGTACTACACATTGTGCCACTCCATGAGTATTACCCGCAGTGTGTCACTACATTAGTAGAGCCCCACTGTGTATCATTCCATCAGAACAACTGCAAAGTGTGTCACTTCATCAGTACTACTGCAAATTTTTGTCACTCCATCTGTACCAACCACAGTATGTTAATCCACCCGTACTGCATCAACTGGGGTCACTCCATCAGTACTACAGCGCATTGTGTCACTCCATCAGTACTACCCCACATTGTGTCACTCCATCAGTGCACTGCACAGTGCGTCACTCCATCAGTACTACCCCACATTGTGTCACTCATCAGTACTACAGCGCATTGTGTCACTCCATCAGTACTGCATCAACTGGTGTCACTCCATCAGTACTACAGCGCATTGTGTCACTCCATCAGTACTACCCCACATTGTGTCACTCCATCAGTGCACTGCACAGTGCGTCACTCCATCAGTACTACTGCGCAGTAGTTGATTATGCTGCTGGCCTTGCCGAGGCACGTGGTTTATAAATTGAGTCAATATAACGGAGGTTGCTTTGTGTGATGGTCTGGACAATCGCAGCAATTTCTGGCGTTCTTGTATGGAGCTGTTCCTAAACCAAGCTGTGATGCATCTTGATAAAATACTTTCTATGGTGCATCTGTAGATGTTGGTGAGAGTTGTAGAGGGCACGCCGATGTGGCTAAGCCTGCTAAGGACATGGATGGGTGAAGTTCGGTTCGAGACCCTTCTCAGACTGATTCTGGTGGGAAGGCTGGAGAAGGCTGGAACAACAGGACAAAGCGAGTTGAATGAAAAGTGGGTGAATACCGTTTTCATTGTTAGGTGGTTGAGACCAGAGGTTTAAAAGATAAAAGTTGCGAGATAAGGATTGAGGAAGGTTGGAATTATAAAGAGAGAGGAGGAATATCGGTTGAAGGTGAGGTGCAGGGATGAACAGGTGCGAGTCCGCGTGAAGCAAGAGAAAGAGCGAGGGGAAAGCGGGAAGTTGCACGTTAGTTACCTGGCATTTGCTAATGTTCATACCATTAGGTTGCAAGGTTACCAAGCGGACTATGAGGCGGCGTTCTTTCTGTTTTAATATAACCACTCTGGCGCTGTTGGAGGCCCAGGACGAAAGGTCAGTGTGCGAGGGGGAGTTACAATGGCTAGCAACGGGGAGATACGGCAAGCCTTAGCAGAACGAGGGTGTTCGACAAAACGTTCGCCGAGTCTCCATTTCACCACGCCGATGTAAGGAGGCCATATCTGGAACACCACATGCAGTAGAGAGATTAGAGGTGGTGCAGGTGACATCTGTCTCACCTGGAAGGGCTGCCCGAGCGTGATGGTTGTGGTATAGGGACAGCTGTTACATCCCATGGTGGCTAACCGTTTTAACTGCACTTGCCAAGAAAGGCTTTGGAAAGAGAAGTGATGGCAAGTGATGGACAGGTGGGGAATAGATAGAGAAATAGGTCGTACAAAGATAAAGGGAGAGATAGAGGAGAGACGATTGAAGAGGTGGAGGGAGAGTGAACTATCAAAGGGAGAGTGGGAAAATGAGGAGAGGGGGAGTTCAGAGCAAGAGGGTGGCAAAAAGTGGGAGAGAGAAGCATTAGAGAGGTACAGGGAGAAGGAGGAGAGATGCAGTAAGAGTGGGAGGGGGAGGGGAGAGAGGTTGGGAGAGAGCGGGCAGCACAGAGAGGGAGAACAGAGAGTGTAGGGGAGAGAGTAACAGTTCAGAGAGAGAATAGCAGTAAGGATGGAGAGAGAGAAAGAGAGGAGGAGAGACGATGCATCATTCGCCGTCTTGTTCTACTTTTTAAGACAATTCTGAGACGCAATGGTTCTGTTCACTGAGTGTCGTGAGTCTTTGGGTCGTTTCTCCTCAGAGGTGTGAAGGTAGAGAATGTTGTTGTCCCAAGGGCAAGCCAGATCCATTCAGGCAAGCAAGGACTAAATGCTTACTAGGGTCTCCGCGAGTGTGGGGTGGGGTTACAATCAGTTCAGCCGCGATCACATTGAGTATTAAAACAGAGTGGACGGGCCATTTTAGTCTGAGGGTCATCTGTTGAACTAATTCATCACGCTGTGGACAAAGGTGTCCAGTCCACCTTCAAACTGGGCACCAGAAGCCTGAGACGTCCCTTGAATTTGGGATTGCCTTGCTGAGCGAAGGAAATCAGTTAAACAACATGTGGTGGAGAGTTGGATCCGATGGAGTGTGAAACCAATATCCCCTTTGTTGGAAATAAATGCCGCTCCAATTTCATCCCTCAGTATCGCCACAATTCCCAGTCTTTGGGAGTTTCTCAATCATTCCCTGTATAAATCTTGACCTGTCCCAGCAGGATTTCACTTGGCTGATGTCATCTGTTTGTGAATCATTTAAAAATCTCTATTTTTAAACTCCGTTGAAAATCGCCGTCCCGTTGAGGAAATCTCCGGGAATGGTTCTGCCCCAGTTTTATCCGAGAGATTACCGGTAGCTCTCGGGGATACGTCGCTGGCAGAGAATATGGGGGGAAGCGTTGGAATATAACAACGTGGAGAAAATCTTGATGTAATAATTGCTGTCGTTGGAGTCCCTGGTAAGTGAGCAGAACAATTCAAGTTTTATAGCTACGTGTGTTATGTGTATTGAGCTGATTCTGATTCTGTTAACAATATTCCAAACTGATGATCGTTGTACAAAAATATGTGGAGTATGTCAATCCTCTCAGTGAATATCTTTGAATTAACGCTGCGATTTTTCTTATTTTCAGATAGCCGAAACTAACCCTCTTTTTCTCCACTTGCCGGGACCCACTAGTATGTTGTTCTGCCTTCAGTCGGACCTTGCCCAGAGTTGTCCCAGTGCTCTGGACAGGCAGCTCTCCGGGACGGTGTGACTGGGAGGGGTTTACAATGTGATGTTCACTGTGGCTGAGTATGATCAGAGTGAACACCCGCTCCTGTGGACACGTCTCACAGTGGATTCTGTCACAGTCGCATTCCACGCCAGTTGATCAATAAATGATCGATCTCCTGAACCGGTGCCCGCCGAATCTACCGGCGAGTGTGTTAACGAACTGAACACTGCGGAATGAATCCATTAACGGACCCAATCTGCAGGCGGATCCTAAGTTGTCCCTGCCTTCCATCTGGAACCCT
This sequence comes from Rhinoraja longicauda, assembly GCF_053455715.1. NCBI lineage: Eukaryota > Metazoa > Chordata > Chondrichthyes > Rajiformes > Arhynchobatidae > Rhinoraja > Rhinoraja longicauda. The sequence goes on from NW_027601306.1 coordinate 260,927, forward strand.
CCCTCCTCCCCATCAGATGCCGAGTTCCCAGAGCCCTGGTTAAACGCGGCCGGTCACGGTTAAGTCTGTGAAACCGCCCCATCAGAGACTGTGAGCGGGGTTAACTGTAGACAGGACATTTCCGCCTATTGTAGCGGGCGGATGCTCGTTCCTTCCCCGCCCTTTACCCCGCTCGTCGCCTTATCTCTTCTCCCCTGAAGCAGGCAAGTCGGCACGGTCGGAGCCCGGTCTGACATTGTTAAACCTGCAGCTGCGCACCGATCCAACACTCCTGATCTTCAGCTGAAAGTGGAGCCGGTGTTCAGCCCGGAGAACCGTGTTCAGTAATGCCCAGTGTCCGTCCCCTTCTCTTTCCGCAGTGAATTTAGTGGCGATTGTGATCCTGTCCCGGAGAAAGTGCGGCCTCTCACCTGCACCACTCGCTACTGGTGGCCATGGCAGCGGCCGATCTACTCACCCTGATCACCGAGGTCATTTTGTATTGGATCCGATACCATTACTTTTATTGGTGTGTCCTGTCCATCACCCCTGTGTGCAGTGTTAACGAAGTACTGGCGTTTTGCAGCTTACAGACTGTTCTGTTTGTTCACCGTCACTTTCACCTTTGATCGCTTTGTCGTCATTTGTTGCCAGAAGCCTGAAAACCAAAATATTTGCACCGGGAAAACTGCGGCTGTGGTTCTCGCAACAACGGCGTTCTGCTCTGTCTGAAAAACGTTCCCCGCTACTTCACACGGCAACCCCTGACAACCATAGACAATGTCCGTGGGGCTGTGACACGGTGGACAGTTATTACACTGACCCTGGGTGGGTGGCATTTGACTGTCTCGACACGGTTTTAACTCCGTTCCTCCCTTTCGCTGTGATCCTGATGCTCAACGCTCTGACAGTCCGGCACATTTTAGTGGCCAGTCGGTTCCGTCAGGGGCTGAGGGGTCAGAGCAAGGGGAGAAGCGCAGTGACCCGGAGATGGACAGCAGGAAGAGGTCTGTGGTTTTACTCTTCACCATCTCCGGCAGCTTCATCCTCCTGTGGCTGACGGATGTTGTAAACTTCGTCTATTATCAGATCACAGGGACTGGAACTGATCGGAATGATTCTCAATGGATCTTTAACGCCGTCGGGTTTTTGCTGAGGAATCTCAGCTGCTGCACCAACACATTATTTACGCGGCGACCCAGTCCAAGTTCAGGGAGCAGGTGAAGAGCGCGGTGAAATATCCGCTCACCTCAGCGCTGCGGCTCATTAATAAACCCCCGCCCTGAGCGCATGCCAGAGGGCGGCCGCAGTTTCTCCGCTCCGGGCTCCGGCCCTCACATTCACCGCCGCATCTTCCAGCTGTCAGTCCGGGCGGATGATCCCATCGACGGCGTCGATGATGCCATTGACGATCCATTACTGGACCCCAGGCCCCTCACATTCACCGCACTTTTCCTCCCTCTCCCCCCCTCTCTCCCTCTCCCCCTCTCTATCCCTCTCTCTCTCTCTCTCTCTCTCTCTCTCTCTCTCTCTCTCTCTCTCTCATCTCTCTCTCTCTCTCTCTCTCTCTCTCTCTCTCTCTCTCTCTCTCTCTCTCCTCTCTCTCTCTCTCTCTCTCTTCTCTCTCCTCTCTCTTTCTCTCTCTCTCTCTCGCTCTCTCTCTCGCTCTCGCTCTCGCTCGCTCTCTCTCTCTCTTCTCTCTCTCTCTCTCTCTCTCTCTCTCGCTCTCGCTCTCGCTCTCTCTCTCTCTCTCTCTCTCTCTCTCTCTCTCTCTCTCTCTCTCTCTCTCTCTCGCTCTCGCTCTCGCTCTCGCTCTCTCCTCTCGCTCGCTCTCTCTCTCTCTCTCTCTCTCTCTCTCCTCTCTCTCTCATCTCTCTCTCTCTCTCTCCCCTCTCTCTCTCTCTCTCCCCTCTCCCTCTCTCCCTTATCTACCCAGTCTCTCACTCTTCCCCAGTCTGTCCACCACTCTCTCCCCCTCGCTCTCTCTCTTCCCCTCACCCCATTTCTCCCTCTCCTCTCTTTTGACTAAATAAAATAAACTGTTAAAATAAAACTAAACTCTCTCCTCTCTTCCTCCTCTCTCTCCCCCCCGCTTTCTCTCCTCTCTCTCTCTCTCTCTCTCTCTCTCTCTCTCTCTCTCTCTCTCTCTCTCTCTCTCTCTCTCTCTCTCTCTCTCTCTCTCTCTCTCTCTCTCTCTCTCTCTCTCTCTCTCTCTCTCTCTCTCTCTCTCTCTCTCTCTCTCTCTCTCTCTCTCTCTCTCTCTCTCTCTCTCATCTCTCTCTCTCTCTCTCTCTCTCTCTCTCTCTCTCTCTCTCTCTCTCTCTCTCTCTCTCTCTCTCTCTCTCTCTCTCTCTCTCTCTCTCTCTCTCTCTCTCTCTCTCTCTCTCTCTCTCTCTCTCTCTCTCTCTCTCCTCTCTCTCTCTCTCTCTCTCTCCCCCTTTCTCCCCTCTCTTCCCGATCTATCTCACCTCTCTCTTACTTCCCCCTCTCTCTCCTCCCTCTCTCTCTGCCCCTCTCTCTCGCACCCCCTCTCTCCTTTCTTCAGTCTCTCCCCTGTCTCTCTTTCTCCTCTCCCCCCCTCTCTCTCCCCCTCTCCACTTCATTTTCAGAATTTACAATAATAAACTAAACTAAATTTGATACCATGACCAACCCCCATCCACTTGAGAACACAATTTACAATATATTAAGCTAATATTTATTACCCCCTCTCTCTCCCTCTCCTTCCCTCCCGCTCCCTCTCTCCCCCCCTCTCTCTCTCCCCCTCTTTCTCTCCCCCGTGCACTATATAAGAATACATTTAAAAGTCACAGCGTCATGGAGTCATGCAGCACGGAATATCCGGCCCAACTCTCCCACTCCAATGCAACTTGCCCCTTCTATCCCAGCCCCACCTGCCCGCGTTTGCCCCATATCCTCTCAACCCGTCCCATCCACGTACATGTCTAAATGTTTCTTAAACTTTGCACCAGTACTTGCCTCTGACAGCCCGTTCTATACACCCACCACCCTGTGTGTACGAGGACATTCTGGGTTTTTTTGTGCGAGACTTGTAGCCTATGTCTGACTTTCCTCAGATAGGCACAGACACAAAGTAAACCAGCTCGGAGTTCAGAGGCGGTTCCATCGAACAAGTCGGTTCATTAAATGCCTTATCGACGCACAAAGGGAAACACTCTGAGGAGACCCACCTCTCTCTGTCCTCTCCTGTCCTCTCTCCCCCTCTCTCCCCCTCTCCTCCTCTCTCCCCTCTACCCCCTCTCTCTCACACACACCTCTCTCTCCCCTCTCTAATTCTACTATCAGTTATGACTTTATGACAAACAGGGGAGGATTGGGGAGTGGAGGAGGTGTGTGGGGGAGAGAGGGGGAGTAGTGTGGGAATGAGTGGAATGGGGAGAGAGAGTGCGGTGGAGCACGGGAGAGATAGGGGGAGTGTGGGGGAATGTAAGGGGTAGGAGTGTGGCAGAGAGGGGGATGTGCGTGGGGAGAGAGATGGGGAGGCACGTGGGGGAGAGAGGGGGAGGAGTGAGGGGGAAAGAATGGGAGGAGTGGTGAGTGTGTGCGGGAGTGTGGGATGGAGAGTGGGAGGAGAGTGGGGAGAGAGGGGGTGCGGAGAGAGAGGGGGGTGTGTATGGGGAGAGAGATTGGAGGAGTGTGGCAAGGTAGCGGCACGGTAGCTCAGCGGTAGAGTTGCTGCTTTACAGCGAATGCAACGCCGGAGACTCAGGTTCGATCCTGACTACGGGTGCTGTACTGTAAGGAGTTTGTACGTTCTCCCCGTGACCTGCGTGGGTTTTCTCCGAGATCTTCGGTTTCCTCCCACACTCTAAAGACGTACAGGTATGTAGGTAAATTGGTTGGGTAAAATGTAAAAATTGTCCCTAGTGGGTGTTAGTGTGCGGGGATCGCTGGGCGGCGCGGACTTGGTGGGCCGAAAAGGCCTGTTTCCGCGCTGTATATATATGATATGATATGAGACAGAGGGGAGTGTGGCAAGACAGAGGGAGTGTGGGGAGGAGTGTGGAGAGAGGGGAGGAGTTGGGAAAGCAGAATAGGAAAAGTGGGGAGAGAGATGACAGAGAATGGGAGGAGGGAGAGAGAGAGAGAGAGAAAGAGAGAGAGAGGAGTGTTGGGAGAGACGCATAATGTGTTATTCTTTCAATCGTATCCGCAGACAGATATTGACTCATTAACACCGCTGCCTATTAAAGTGAAAATAACAAATAAATACGTCTGCACCCGCCAACGTGGATAGAACAACAAGATGCCGTGAGAGCTCATTACAGATGAGATTAATTACTGATAATGTCACTGCTTATCCAGACCCATCACTGACCACACTGATAATGTCACTGCTTATCCAGACCCATCACTGACCACACTGATAATGTCACTGCTTATCCAGACCCATCACTGACCACACTGATAATGTCACTGCTTATCCAGACCCATCACTGACCACACTGATAATGTCACTGCTTATCCAGACCCATCACTGACCACACTGATAATGTCAATGCTTATCCAGATCCATCACTGACCACACTGATAATGTCACTGCTTATCCAGACCCATCACTGACCACACTGATAATGTCACTGCTTATCCAGACCCATCACTGACCACACTTATAATGTCACTGCTTATCCAGAGAGAGAGAGAGCGCGAGGAATGTCGGGAAAAAGAGGGGAGGAGTGTGGACGGAAAGGGAGGTGTGTGGGGGGTGAAAGGGGAGGAGCGGAAAGGAGCAGGATTGAGGGGAGAGAGAGCGGAGCGATGGGGAAAGATGGAGGGGAGGGAGCAATGTGACGGGGAGAGAAGAAGCGGGCAAATATTGAGCGACGTGGGGAGAGCAGGAGGGTGAGAAATGGGGGGGGGAGGTGTGGGGAGACGGATGGTTGGAGGAGAGGGAGAGAGGGGCCGTGGGAGTAGGGGGGAGAGGTATTGTGGGGATAGAGACGAGGAGTGGGTAGAGAGGTTTGGTGGAGTGAGAGGGGGGCGAGAGAGACCCGAAGTGTGGGGAGAGAAGGGGAGCAGTGGGAAGCGGAAGATCTGGAGGATGAGAGGGAGGAAGCAGAGGGGAGAGAGAGAGAGGAGTGGGATGGAGAGAGATGGTGCAGTGGGGGGGGGGGGGGGGGAAGTGGAGCTGTGTGTAGTGAGGGGGTCTTGTGTCGTGAGGAAGATTGGCAATAAAAGTGTTTTTATTTCTGGTTGGCTTCCAGCGACTAGCGGAGTTCCGCAGGGGTCGGTGCTGGGGCCGCAACTCTTCACCTTGTATATTCATGATTTTGACGAGGGGATTGAAGGCTTTGTGTTCATGTTTGCGGATGAGACGAAAACAAGTGGAAAGGCAGGTAGTGTAGAGAAAGCAAGGACTTGGGAGAAGGACTTGGACAGGTTGGGAGAGTGGGCAGAGAAGTGGCAGATGGAATATAGTGTAGCACAATGTGCAATCGTGCAGTTTGGTGGTAGGAATTAAGACGTAGACTATTTTCCAAATGGGGAGAGTATCCAGAAATCGGAGGTGCAAAGGGATTTGGGCGTGCTGGTGCAATATTCCCAAAAGGTTAATCTGCAAATCGATTCAGTAGCAAAGAAAACAAATTCGATGCCAGCATTTAGTTCAAGAATGTTGGTACAGTATACAGAAGCAATGATGCAATTTTGAGGCTCTATAAGGCGCTGGTAAGACAGCATTTGGATTATTGCGAGCAATTATGGGCCCCATATATAAGCAAGGATGTGCTGGGTCTAAACAGGGTCCAGAGTAGGTTTACGAGAATGATCATAGGAATGAGTAGGTTAACCTATGATGAGCATTTGTCAGCACTGGGCCTGTACTTGCTGGAGATAAGATGAATGCGGGGGGACCTCATTGAAACATCCGGAATAGTTTAAGGCTTGGACAGAGTGGATGTAGAAAGGATGTTTCCACTATTGGAAACAATAATGCAGAAGTTGCAGGATCAATTTATCCCAAAGAGGAGGAAAGATTCCAAGGGGAGTAAGAGACACCCGTGGCTGACAAGGGAAGTCAAGGACAGCATAAAAATAAAAGAGCAGAACTACAACAAAGCAAAGAAGCGTGGGAAGCCAGAGGATTGGGACTCTTTTAAAAAGCAACAAAAGACGACTAAGAAGGCAATACGGGGAGAAAAGATGAGGTACGAGGGTAAACTAGCCAAGGATATAAAGGAGGATAGTAAAAGTTTTTTTAGGTATGTGAAGAGGAAAACAATAGTCAAGGCAAATGTGGGTCCCTTGAAGACAGAAGCTGGGGAATTTATTATGGGAAACAAGGAAATGGCAGACGAGTTGAACCGGTACTTTGGATCTGTCTTCACTAAGGAAGATACAAGCAATCTTCCAGATGTTCTAGTGGCCAGAGATCCTAGGGTGACGGAGGAACTGAAGGAAATCCACATTAGGCAGGAAATGGTGTTGGGTAGACTGATTGGACTGAAGGCTGATAAATCCCCAGGGCCTGATGGTCTGCATCCCAGAGTACTTAAGGAGGTGGCGCTAGAAATTGTGGACGCATTGGTGATCATTTTCCAATGTTCTATAGATTCAGGATCAGTTCCTGTGGATTGGAGGGTAGCTAATGTTGTCCCGCTTTTTAAGAAAGGAGGCAGAGAGAAAACGGGAAATTGTAGACCAGTTAGTCTGACATCAGTGGTGGGGAAGATGCTGGAATCAATTATAAAAGACGAAATTGCGGAGCATTTGGATAGCAGTAACAGGATTGTTCCGAGTCAGCATGGATTTACGAAGGGGAAATCATGCTTGACTAATCTTCTGCAATTCTTTGAGGATGTAACTAGGAAAATTGACAGGGGAGAGCCGGTGGGTGTGGTGTACATTGACTTCCAGAAAGCTTTTGACAAGGTTCCACATAGGAGATTATTGTGCAAAATTAGAGCACATGGTATTGGAAATAGGGTACTGACATGGATAGAAAATTTGTTTACAGACAGAAAGCAAAGAGTGGGGATAAATGGGTCCCTTTCAGAATGGCAGGCAGTGACTAATGGGGTACTGCAAGGCTCGGTGCTGGGACCGCAGCTAATTACAATATACATCAATGACATGGATGAAGAGATTAAAAGTACCATTAGCAAATTTGCAGATGATACAAAGCTGGGTGGTAGGTTGAACTGTGAGGAAGATGCTATGGGGTTGCAGCGTGACTTGGACAGGTTGTGTGAGTGGGCGGATGCATGGAAGATTCAGTTTAATGTGGATAAGTGTGAGGTTATCCACTTTGGTGGTAAGAACAGGAAGGCAGAGTATTATCTGAATGGTGTCAAGTTAGGAACAGGGGACGTACAACGAGATCTGGGTGTCCTAGTGCGTCAGTCACTGAAAGGAAGCATGCAGGTACAGCAGCCAGTGAAGAAAGCCAATGGACTGTTGGCCTTCATAACAAGAGGAGTTGATGGACTGTTGGCCTTCATAACAAGAGGAGTTGAGTATAGGAGCAAAGAGGTCCTTCTGCAGTTGTACAGGGCCCTAGTGAGACCGCACCTGGAGTACTAGGCTTGTATACACTGGAATTTAGAAGGATGAGAGGAGATCTTATCGAAACGTATAAGATTATTAAGGGGTTGGACACGTTACAGGCAGGAAACATGTTCCCAATGTTGTGGGAGTCCAGAACAAGGGGCCACAGTTTAATTAAGGGGTAGGCCATTTAGAACTGAGATGAGGAAACATAATTTCAGTCAGAGAGTTGTGAATCTGTGAAATTCTCTGCCTCAGAAGGCAGTGGAGGCCAATTCTCTGAATGCATTCAAGAGAGAGCTAGATATAGCTCTTAAGGATAGCGGAGTCAGGGGGTATGGGGAGAAGGCAGGAATGGGGTACTGATTGAGAATGATCAGCCATGATCACATTGAATGGCGGTGCTGGCTCGAAGGGCCGATTGGCCTCCTCCTGGCCTCCTCCTGCACCTATTGTCTATTGTCTAGCTAGAGACATAGGCAGCTCTCTATGCGGTGCGCTCCCTCTCTCGCGAGGCCCACAGATGGAGATCTAGCTATACCTAGCTTTGTAGATAGCTACCTAGCAAATTAATTGCCAGATAGATCACTCATAATGGCTATATATCTAAATGACTGGATGACTAGATGCCTAAATGGCTATCTGGCTAGACGGATGAAAGGCTAGTTGGCTACTTGACTAATTGACCAGCTGGGAAGCTGGCTGGTTGGGTAGATGGCGAGCTGAATAACGCCAGATGGGTGGGTAGTCAGATAACGAGATGGCTTGATGAGTAGATGGCCAGAAGGATTGTTGGCCAGCTGGCTACATAGTTAGATAGATAGATAGCTATGCAGCTGGCTAGATAGATAACTACATGGCTAAATAGCTAGATAGTTGGATAGCAATAGGAGATATCTAAATCGCTAGATGGCCAGATTAAGAAATAAATAGATAGATTGATTCTCACAGAGACAAGTGGATAGATAGCTCCGTAATTAGATCACTGGATAGCTAGCTAGACTGCGAGCTATATAGCTGAATAGCTGGATAGTTGGATTCCTAGCCAACGGGGTAGATAACTGGGGAGATATCTAAATATATAGCTCGCTAGATAGTAAGATAGCTACCTAGGTAAATAGTTAGAAGTGAGCATAGCTAGGTGGCTAGCTCGATAGAGAGATAGATAGCATGCTAGCTAGTTAGAGAGATAGCTATTTAGCCTGTTAACTATACAGCTGGACAGCTGGATGGATAGTCAAATTGATAGGTTGCTGGATCCCTAAATAGGCGGAAAGCTGCTTTACTAGTTAGCATGACAGCCAAATAGCTGGATATCAAGTTATGTAGATTGATAGCCAGCGGGAAAGACAGCCAGAGAGCGTGTTAGCTCGCAACATCGGGAGTTCGCAGGTCCCTGGCTGGCGCCCGGCTTTCGGGAGCTCCAGCCGTAGCAGCTTCGACCGCCCCGAAGCGCGAGGT